>NC_133620.1:166246526-166249026 GCF_048593235.1 Sminthopsis crassicaudata
ACTAGCCCTGAGTTATATCAGTCCTAATGAACCAGAGTGGGGTGCAACTAAGGGGATTGAGGCAGAACAATTAAGGAAAACTGAGGCAGACAATTAGGGAAATTTAAGCAAAACAATTTAGGGAAACTGAGGCAGGAAAATTTAGGGGAAATTATGCAGGACTATTAGAGAAACTGAGTCAAGACAATTAGGGAAACAAATCAGGACAATAAAAGGAAACTCTGGCACAACAAAATAAAACTTGAACCCAGGTCTTCTGGCCATCTCTTTATCCACTATCCCACACTGTCCCTAGGGCTATTTGAAAAAAAAAAAAAAAAAAAAAAAGTTAAATTATGGTTTAGTTTAGTTTTTTTTTTTTTTTTAATCTGTAATATTTAAGCTAGTCACACAGTTTCAAAGGCTCAAAGTTAACCACTGGTAATAAGAGCAATGCACCAAGAATGGAATGCAGGAATTATGGTAAGACCAAATGCTATTTGGGGTCTGGCTAAAGAACAGTGCAATAAAGCACTGGCAAAGGAAAAAGGATTCACTCATCATAGCAGTGAGGGTTTTTTTTTTTTGTTTTGTTTTGTTTTAATATATCAGAGTGCATATTAGTTGTTTATTTTTCTCTAGGAACGGTTTTTTGTCCTTGTCAGATTGTGACTTTACCACCTAAAGCCCACTCCAACCTCCAAATTGTTGCTTAGGATATTTCTAATCCACAAACCAATAAGATGAAACAAAATAGGTGGTCCAATGTAGGCTAAAAAGGAATGGGTCTTAGGCTTCCAACCTTAGTTTACCACTCACCAGAGTATATGAACTGGAACTAGGGGATGTGCCCTGCTTTGAACCTCAATTTCCTCTTTTGCCAAACAGAGACTATATATAATATTCATTAACATTTCTCTCACGTGTAATACAAATAGGGAATAGGCTGAGGTTCACCTTAATAGTTAAAATTCAATTCCTCAGAAACCTTGAGATAATGAAAAATATTAAAAATTAAGTTTCTATAAAATAGTGTGGGTTTCAAAGTAATGAAAGATAATAAGTATTACTAACCAATGAACATTCAGAAGAAAAAAGTGACTTGGCTACAGAATTCTGATAAAGAAGTCTAGGCTAGAAACTGGTTTAAATCAACCAAGGTTGGTGATCACCAGAAGGATTTTATTTATGGGGTTTACCTTAATGAGGTTCATGCATAGTATCCTCTCTGCCTAGGGTGAAACAATAATACAATTCTAGACACAATGGGATGGGGAAGGCTGTGTTCCTAGGGTGTATCTAGGACATAGGAACTCTTCTTCTATCCAGTTATATCCAGGATATACAATATACTCTCTCTCAGGAAGGTATGCCCACTTCTCATGAGAATCAAAGGCTATGTTCTTCAATCTCTCCCACTCTTTCAATAAAATATCATAGACTTTGAAATTGAGAATGGGGGTTTCTAATGTCTGGGGTGGGAAGCCAGAGTCACTAAATTAATAATATAAATAAAAATATAAGGAAACTATTTGAACTGATAACAAAGCAAACAGTTTTTCAGTCTCCTTCAGATACTTTAAAACTATAAACTAATTTACATATAAATTGATCAATAAGCTTTATTAAATATTTAACAGTGCCAGACATTGTGTAGGGGCTGAGACAAAAAGGAAACAGCTTCTGCCTTCATGGATCTTATAGTCTACATGTAGTGAGAATAATATGCTAATCCCATGTTCCATGCAAGTTAGGCAATTTTTAACTTGGGTTGTACCAAAATCATCCTTGAAACTTGATTAGCTTAGGCTGTGACACCATTTTCTGGTCCACTGAGTACAAAACTGTCATAAGGAGCTCCACGGCACTTGACTGATGGAAAACAATAGATAACAAAGGCAAAAGAGTACTACTTAGCTGAATCAATTAACTGAACTGTCTGTCCCTCTCAAATAAATGCTGAAAATCATTTCATATTTCAGTATCCTCCTGGTATAGTTAAGAAAAATCTCTTTTTCTTAACTGTTGAATGATCTGTCTGTAAATCTTTTCTTAACTGTTGAATAATCTATCTACACATATATCCTATATTAAGTAAATATAAGGTACTATTTCCTTACAAATACAGTTTCAGCATGAAAGTTATAAAATATAAGATCATAGATTTCCAGCTAAAAGAAACTTTAGAAGTAACTCCATACAACCTTGTCATTTTATATTTGAGAAAAGGAGTACAAGAAATATAAAGTGATTTGATCAAGGTCATTTAGATAGTAATAAAAAAAATTGAAATTGAAATAACTTCTTATGTAATGCCAGAGAAACTGAGGCAAGTTAGAGATTAGAGAGTTTTTAATATTTTATTTGGGTTTCTGAGAGGGAGAGATTTTCTGGGACCAAAGGATCCATTTTGGTCCTAGGGCTAATGTCTCAAAGCATTCGGCATCAGTGTCAAATGTGATTCCAATGAATTATATATGGTTCCAGAGATCAGGGGAAAAAAATGCAAGAGGTAGAGTCC
>NC_133620.1:167751526-167872629 GCF_048593235.1 Sminthopsis crassicaudata
AATCTATTAGCTCAATATTCTCTGGGGTCTAACTCCTTTGAAATGAAAATATAGGCATTACTTACTATACATTTATTTTCCTTCAAAAAAAAGCTTTGCTTCTTTTCAAAAATCCATAAAACTCTGTTCTTATTATGCAAATGATATTTATGAACATATATGCTATATAAAGGAATAATTTTTTCACTTCAAATTCATGGCAAAGTAGTATAAAAATATCTTTTGTCTTAATTATTTTTTCCTAATTAGATATCAGTACTTCCTGAAAGGCAGTTGCAGTGGATAGAGAATTGACTTTGGATCCAATTCAAGATTAGGTTCAGACTCTGCCTCATTGGTTGTGTGGCCCTGTCCAGGTCACTCAATCTCTGAGTGCCTGCTCATGAATTATGAAAGGTTCCAATTTTTATTGGAAAGGATGTCTTCATCCTCTGCAGCTGAATGAGAAGTCTAATACTCATGCCTTTCAGAATTTCCCGAGGACTTCATTCAGGACTTATCCTTTAAATATCTTATGAAAAGAAGATTCCAAAGCTCCCTGAGGAAGCTCTAAATTCTGATTATAAATCTCAGACTTCTCTGGATTATTTTCCAGAGCCTTGCAATCTAGGTTTGGGATAGGGCATCTTCTCTTTTTAGGGAAGTGAAGGGATAAGAGCTATTTGAAAGGGAGTGTGGTAGGCAGAAACAACTCTACTTTTGGAGTGAGATGACCTGAGTTCAAAATCCAGCCTCTGTCACTGGTTGTTGGTCAATCATTCAGTTGTGACTGACTCTTTATGATCCCATGGACCATTTGGAGTTTTTGTGGTAAGCATACTGAAATGGTTTGCCATTTCATTCTCCAATGGAGTAAGGCAAACAGATTAAGTGGTTTGTACAAGCTCACACAGCTAATAAATGCGTGAGACTTCATTTGAACTCATTTCCCTAGCTTCATTTCCCCAGTACTGTATCTGCTAAGTGATGATCTAGCTAACTACCTATATGCAAATTATTTGGTGTCTCTGGATCTCAGTTTTTTCATCTGTAAAATGAGAAGGTTAGACTGGATAGTTTCATATTCAATGAACAAGTGTTTTCTTTATACATGGGAAACACTAAGGTGATTAATTAATTACATGTACTTAGGCATTCATGATTCTTTAGTAAGAATATTCATAGAGGAGAAATGGGGAAGAAGGCAGATTCCCTTTTTTTTTTGGAAAAAAAATTTATAAAAAGACATTTTAATTTATTTGAAAATACATCTTTTATGTGGTCAAAGGATATGAAAAACAATTTTCAGATTAAGAAATTAAAACTATTTCTAGTCATATAAAAATGCTCTAAATCACTATTGATCAGAGAAATGCAAATTAAGACAACTCTGATGTACCATTGTACACTTCTCAGACTGGCTAAGATGACAGAAAAAATAATGATGAATGTTGGAGGGGATGAGGGAAAACTAGGACACTAATACATTGTTGATGGAGTTGTGAACTGGTCCAACCATTCTGGAGAGCAATTTGGAATTATGCCTAAAGGGCACTCAAACTGTGCATATCCTTATATACCAAAGAGATCATATAAAAGGGAAAAGAACTCATAAGGCAAAAATGTTTGTGGCAACCCTTTTTGTAGTGGCCAGAAACTGGAAACAATAGATGTTCATCAGTTGGAGAATGGCTGAATAAGTTATAGTATATGAATTTTATGGAATATTATTGTTCTGTAAGAAAGGATCAACTGGATGATTTCAGAAAGGCCTAGAGAGACTTACATGAACTGATGATAAGTGAAGTGGGTAGAATCAAGAGAACATTGTACATGGCAAAAACAAGGCTACATGATCAATTCTGATGGATGTGGCTCTTTTCAACAATGAGGTGATTCAACCTAGTTGCAATAGTCTTGTGATAAAGACAGCCATCCATACCCAGAGAGAGGACTGTGGGAACTGAGTATGGATCACAATATAATATTTTCACTTTTTTTGTTACTTACTTGCATTTTGTTTTCTTTCTCATTTTTTTCCTTTTTGATCTGATTTTTCTTGTGCAGCATGATAACTGTGGAAATATATATAGAAGAATTGTACATGTTTAACATATATTGGATTACTTGCCATCTAGGGGAGGGGATGGAGGGAAGGGAGGGAGAAAAAAATTGGAACACAAGTTTTACAAGGGTGAATGTTGAAAACTTTCTTTGTATGTATTTTGAAAATTAAAAAGCTGTTATTTTAAAAAAATATTATACTAGTCAAGAAGATTATGAAAGTTTGAGTTTTGATGAGGCATGACAGTCTTATCTAAAATTGTGCTTTCAGTATAGAGAACTTCCACTGATGAAATTCCTTTCATCCATGGACATGAGCTGTTCTTTTATAACCTAGTTTCAGAGAGTTGACGAGGGGCAATAAATGGTTAAATTTGTTGGAATATAGCATTCTAGATTAATTAACAAGCACTGTTTAAGTGCTTAAAAGAACATTAAGGGCTCCTAGAGGCCTGAAAGTTCAATGGATCTGCGTTTTTCAAATGAGGAAACTAACTTAGGGCATATGCCAAAGGCCACAGAGGTATTAAGTATCAGAGAAAGGACTGAAATCCAATTCATCAAACTCTTTCCACTCTAAAATACTTATTTTTGGTTTCATATTTATAATTCCAAAAACAGGACTTGAACCCAGGATTTCCTGACTCAAAGACCAACATTCTACCCATTCAGCCTTATAATGGGACAGTACAACTTACTTTTAACTTGTAATAGCATTGTTATAGAATGATGGAAAAGTCATTGGTATTGGAGTCAAAGAACCTAAGTATAAATCCTGACTCTAACATATGCTAGTAGAGGCTATCTACAGTTAATACTATGTATTATCTTGGAAAAAACTACTTCCTTGAGCCTTTGTTTATGAGGAGATTGAACAGGTCCCTAAGAGTGGCTATGATCCTGTGATCTTGACACTATAAAATTAAGACTTTAAATTTCCCAGGCTAATAAATGCCAACATTATGCTTTTTGTTTAGTGACTTTTCATGATTCCATAAATCATATATGGCAAGCCCCTCTGTTCTCCATATTGTCCATAAAATTTTCTTGGCAAAGTTACTGATTCACCATTTCCATAAGCAATGGATCACTTTTTGTCTGAACTTTCCACTATCACCTGTTTGTCTTAGGTAACCTTACATAGTATCTCATAGTTTCATTGAGTTTTTCAAGCTCTTCCACCATGACAAGGCATTGATCCAGAAAGGGAAAACCTATACTTTCCCTATGTTGAATCTGTGGAATTCCCCCAGAAATAAGAATTTTGGAACATGCTTCAATTTTGGAGATTCATAGCAAGTTTTTTTTACTTGTCTTTCTGCTAACACCATGTCTCTACATCTCTTGTACCTAGACATAAAAACCATAACTTAGGACTTTTGTGTATTCACAAAGTGTCCTAAATGATGCTCAAGGTCATGAAGCTCATAGCCCCTAAAGGCTTTTATTTGAATGATGCCTTCCTGCTAGGGATGGAAGCCTATAAAGTTTGCATTCCCCCCCCCCCCCCCAGGTTTGTAAATGAGCTGTTGTCAAGCTGCCAGGGAAAATTAACAAGATTTAAATTTTGCCATAAGAGTGATCAGAAATTCACACAGCTGGTAATTAAAGCAGTCCTTGCTCCTGGTGACACATGCTGCATGACAGACTGACTATAATGTGGCATCCATCCCTTCCTGTCTTTTTTTATTTACTTAAATGTTTTAGGAGGCTCATTCTACCATCAATTTGAGTGAGTAATATTCAGTGAAATTCTAGGAATAAGATCAAAGAAAGTGCTACTTAATAAGTTAGGAAATGAATAATATTTTTGCAAAACCTTGAGTTTATCATCAGTTTTTGTTGGCATTATTGTTTTATAAAAGTTGTTTATGAATGTTGAAAAATAAAATGGCCCAATGGGTGGAAAAACTCTTATATTATAGTAGAGACAAATTGGGATGTGAAATCTCCCAGCCATGGGCTCCTATCTCCCCTCTGACACTTACTCAGGGTACCTTGCACAGAATAAGTGCTTAATAAAATTTTATTGACTTAATTTGGGTGATCAATTCACCTGCTCCATTTCCTCATATGTATTGGCATAAAGAGACTAATAGCCTTTATTTAATAGTTACTGTGATAATTAACAAATACCATTAATAATAATAATAATAATAATAATAATAATAATAATAATAATAACTAACATTTATATATTATCTCACTTCATCCTTACAATGATCCTATTTGGCAAGTGCTTTATTATCCCAATTTTGAAGATGAGGAAACAGAGGTTATCAGAGATTGAATGTGGCCCAGAGTTATACCAGTAATCATCTGAGGCTGGAATTAAACTTTGTTCTTCCTGACTCCAGGCTCCTACCCACTGTACATCTAGCTGCCTTATCAAATAAGATATGTATATAGAACTTGCAAGCCTTAAAGCCTACATCAATGTTAGTGACTCATTTGTTACCCTGTTCCTAGGGTCAATAATTTTTCATTCTGTTTTTCAGGGGAACTGATGACAACCCCTTTACCTGCTAGAATCAATGGAGAGATGATAGATGGTAACGACTTAGAATGTGAGCTCTTGGAAGTAGTGAATATATATATATGCGTGTGTGTATGTGTGTGTGTTTGTGTGTGTGTGTGTACCACATATATACATGCATATATTTGTATTCCCAGCACCTAGCCAAAAGAAGACTCTTAAATGCTTTTTTGAGTTGAATTAAATTGAATTGATGGAAAGTATTAGATACAGAAAGATTGCATTAACCCAACCTTTATTACTGCTTTGAAGATCAGACCAGGATGGTTAACCTTCTGCCTTATGGTTGTCATCCTCCATTGTGGCTAACCTTATTCATTTAAACAGGAGAGAAAAAAAGGGTTAAGAGAAACAATGGCAGTGGTCTGGGCCCTGGCTCATACTGGTTACCAGAGCTTTACTTTCAGTTCAGTTCAGCCCTACTGACAGTGGGGCAGGGCAGAGCAGATGAGGAAAAAATGTAGAAAAATGGGGAAGGGCTGAGGAAGCTTGATTGTACTGAGTTGTGAAAAACTACTTAAATTTTCAATGTGAATTCATATCCTAGAAATCAGTAAATAGAGGATTAAATTATTGTTTTGATGAATTCTAGATTTAAAAAAAGAATGAGGGAATGTTAATAATACAGATTAAATTGAAAGTATGTTGGCTATAAACATTTACCAGCAGACTCCTTCGCAGGGTGAAGGGTAAGGTGGTAAGTTTCATAGTTTTGGATGGGGAAGAAGTGTGGGTATTGAATAACTATGTAGAAATAAGAAAGTAAGGAGGGAACTTAGTTTCCTCTTTTATTTGTTTATACCTCATATTTTGAGTAGGTTGTAAGGAAAGGAGAGAGAGTAGGAGCAAAACAAGAAAGTTCTTTCTAAACCTCAGTATAATAAGATTTCTGAACTGGAGGGAACCTTGGAAACCATTTAGTCTTGTGGGAACTATTTTTCAAAAAAAATTTTTTTTTGATTCCTGTATCTCAATATAATTGGTTGGGAATAAGGAATGTGTGAGTTCAAATCCTATCTCAGATTCTTGTAAACCTGTAAACCTGACTGAATTCTTAGCCTCAGTTTTTCATCTGTTAAATGAGGGGAAACATGGTGATTTATCCAAGCTCATTCCAGTAGTAAGAGGTACAATTAGGATTAGAAGCAAGAACCTTTCCAAATCTAGTGTTCTTTTCACTATAGAGGATACCTCTAACAAGTTATGTATAATTAAGATTTGACATATGTAGAAATAAAAGTAGTCATTACTCTTAGTGATTATGCATATCCACATGCCAGTGCTTTTTGTTGTAGCTCAGTAGTTTTGTACAACAGGAACTGAGATGGCTTAAGAAAGAAAGTTATTATGTGAGATTATGGGCAAAAAAGTGTGTGTGTGTGTGTGTGTGTGTGTGTGTGTGTGTGTGTGTGTGTGTGTGTTTTAAGATTATTAGAACTCTGGTTCTAATTTGCTCCCTTCTCTCTTTACATATCCCTCATTAATTTCCTTTGCTGTAGCTCTAGGTGGCTAGTTTTGAAAGTCCATTTTATAAATTGGAGACCCCTAACTTTTTAAAAAATTTGCCTGATTAATACTATAACATCTCTTCTAGAGACTTGTATATCTATGTAGGGCTCAAATTTGCTGTTCTTTGTTATAAAATGTCAGTAAGCACTTTCATCCACTTCCTCTGTTTTCAGTTGATAGCATTAAATGTGAGATTGAAGTAGCATGTGCATATGCTGTAGAGCAATAAAATCTTGTTAGTTAAATATGTAGAACAAAGAATCTTTTGTCAGGCCAGATGAGCTAATACAGATATAGATAGAAGGAATGAAAGAATTCATTTTGGGGCATAAATAAATAAATGGACCTTTCTTTCTCTTGCCAAGGAAGCAAGGTTCCTTCCTTGTTCAACTTCTCATGTACAATCACAAAATAATGTGTTTATGTGTGTGTGTATAAATGAATAAATATATAGTATCGATATATGAGTAAATTTTTAGTAAAACAAAGTTAAATATAGTAATTTCAATCTTCTATTTATTACTGATTCTCTAGGGGGAAATAGTTTGTTTCCTTGTAATTTTTTAAGAACTAAAAAACACAAAATGATAATCCCTTGCAAATGATAATTTAACTGAAATGAAGACACTGAACCTTTTGAGAAATCAATAACCAGTAAGTATTGAATAATGTTGTTCAATCATTGTTTACTTGTATCTGACTCTTTGTGACCTTGTTTGGGGTTTTCTTAGCAAAGACTGGAGTGGTTTGCCTTTTCCATTTCATTTTACAGAGGGGGAAATCGAGGTAAACATGCCTTAGTGACTTGTCCAAGGTCACACACCTAGTAACTGAGGCCAGATTTGAACTCAGGAAGATGAGTCTTCCTGACTCATCAAGAGATATAGATTTTCATTTATAGATATTACCAAACGGCACAGTATCTCACTCATTGCAGAGGACCTGGCAATGTAAAGAAAGAATCATATGCTAAACGTCCAATATGGAAATCATCATTTGCACAAGATGTTGCTAATGAAAATCACCCATAGGGCTTATCAATACTGTTGTGCACTTCTCAGTCGTGGTCCTTTCCTTTTCTGTCCAAAATACAGTATTCAACACACATACAGTGCTAGGGAGCTCAGAACCCTTGAGACAAAAGAATATCACTCATCTTTTTCTGCTTCCGTTGGTACCTTTATTAGCCCATGTCAGCTAGTTTCAACTTTAGTATAATGACAGTGGTAGCAACTGCCACAGTTAATGCTGAAAAATAGTGACCATTTAAACTTGCCTTCTGATGGCCATACATTATTTGGGGGTGATGTATGATGGGCAGTCTGATTTTTTTAAAGAATGCTTACTTACATTACTTCTAAGTCTCACAGTAAGAGTTCTCTGATCCCTGCCCCCATCTTCCTTTTTGGTTTTCCTTAGTAGTGAAAAAATATGTTTTCATTACTTTAAGAAAGCTCTGTAATCATTAAAGAATTTCATTATAATTGCTAGTTAAAAAAAAAAAACACAACAAAACCCAGCCTTTGAATTAACCTAGTTAATTGTACATTAGTATTTAATAGTTTGATTTCTTTTCATACTCCAATGCTCCAATTGTTTATTGCAGGGATTATTAATTTTTCCCCCTATCATGAACTTCTATGACAATCTGATGAAACCTATGGATTCTTTGTAAGAACAGTATTTTTAAATGCATAAAACATAAAACATAAATTTCCAAAGGAAACTAATCATATTGAGATACAATTAATAAGGGAGTGCAGTGAACAGAGCACTAAGAATAGAATCAGTAAGACCCTTCTTTGAGTTCAAATCTGACCTCAGACACTTAATAGTTGGATGATTCTGAGAAATTCACTTAACCCTGTTTGCCTCAGTTTCTCAACTATAAAATGAGTTGAAGATAGAAATGGCAAATTATTTCAGTATCTTTGCCAAGAAAACCCAAACAGGGTCATGAAGGTATGACTGAAGCAACTGAACAAAAACAGTAATACCTATTTTTTAAAAGTTCATGGATTGTAATTCAAGAATCTCTTCTACCTTCAGAAGAGGTAGAATTTCATGAGGAAATTGAGTCTTCCCTTTGGTAATGGAATAAGTATTTCTTTTGGTAAATACAAATCTTAACCAATGCATGCCTATATAACTTTTGTCCAAATATTTCAGTAAACCTGCTTATAGAAGACATAACTAACATGCTGAAGAGTCTCTTCAAATGGAAGCAGTGGGTTGTTTTTCAGTTATCCCTCCTTCTTGACCTAAGCTAGTACAGTTAAATGAACGCGGCATGGTTGTCAGTAAACTAAACAGTGGAGTAAATTAACCACATATAAAAGTATTTGAAGTATGTCAAGTCTTAATTCAACTCATAATGAGATGAGAGAATTAGGTTAATTGCTTTTTTCTATTTAACCAAAACTATCCAAAATTTTATTAATCTAGCCTTCTCTCTTACTATTCAATAAAAGATACTGAATACTCAAACGTGAATATCCTTATAAATACTTCAATTACTAGATTTTGTTGAGGGTCAGCAAAAATTTGAATTCATAGCTCAATATTTCTCTATTGAGAACATTAGAGAACATATTATTTTAAATTATTTACTTAGTATTTTATTTTCCCCTAATTACATGCAAAAGCAATTTCCATCATCTGTTTTAAAATTTTTAGTTCCCTTCATCCTCAACCTTATCATTGACAAGATAAACAATTGAGATAGATTATACATGTATGGTCATGCAAAACATTTTCATATTAGTCATGTTATAAAAGAAAATAGACTAAAACAAACAGAAAAGATTAATAAAGTTAAAAAAAAAACATGCTTCAATCTGTATTCAGAGGATTAGTTCTTTCTCTGGGGATACATAACATTTTTTTAATCATAAGGGGGAATATTATTTTAAAGTAAAAGACATTTAATTAGTAGCAGTAGATCAAAATAAGTGACAATAAAAATGTGGCTTATTACCTATTATGATCTAAGTAATTATACAATGGAAGTGGGATAAAGGTTATATGCAGAAAACACTGATGGCCAGGGAACTTTTTGAAGTAAACATGTATAAGGATACATGGTCATATCTACTCTATCTCCTAAAATGATTTTCTAAAGTAAAGTACCTCTCTACTTGCAATGCAGCTTACTCATTTCTGCCAATATCCTTTAATAAAATATTACTGAGAAGGAAACCAGAGTATCTTCTCTAACCTGCATTCTGTTGTTCTTTACAGGTATCTTAATTCTCTGTTCTTTATTACCACTCGTTTGTTTTCAGTCTTCCTCTCTGAAGGAAGAGGAGAAATCTATCTGGTTCTTTAACTCAATTTCAGATTCTATTTCAACTTTTTGTGATGTAAGTTAACATTATAGCCAACCTGAGAATTGATAGCTCAATCCTCCTAGACTGAAGATAATCTAGATTCCCTCAGTATAAACTCTAATTTGAACTTTTTTTATCTAAATATTCTAGTTTAGAATCCAGGTATTTTTCACTGGATGCATGCTGGATAAATAACCTGATTATACTAATATTATATGTTATACATACTCATTTTCCTATCGATTCATGTTAGACATGTATTAACATTTCATTTTTCTATTTTTCCTTTTTTCACTTCTAGAATGTTTAAGGAATTATTAGGCTCAGAAAAACTCTACCAACCTCCAAGGTGTCATCCAGTCCTTCCCTTCACCTTTATGTGTTAGTGACTGTGCTTGTAGAAAATCTATCTTATTTCACGGATCCTCTCAATATATAAGTATTCAACTTGCATTTCTCAAGTGTCTGCCCTGTGTTCAGAGAAGGCCTCTGGGGTAAGATAAATTAAAACACATAATTCTGCCCTTGAAAACTGATGATAACAGCAATGCAGACAAGGCTTATCTATATGAAACAGACAAAAATTTGAGTTGTCATGTAAATTTCTTTTTTTCTCCTTTCTCTCTTCCTCTGCCCAAAAGATGGCTACTACTAGACACAAATATGTGTATGTATGTAAAATTATCATTATTTATATTCTTCTATTTATCAGTTTTTTTTCTCTGGATGCAAATAGTATCTTTCTTTATATGTCCTTTGTGATAAATTTGGATATTTATGATAGTCAAAATGACATTTTCTGAAAGATTTTTTTAACAATATTGATATTACTATATATAATGTTCTCTTGGTTCTGCTCATTTCATTCTTTATTATTTTATTCAGGTTTATCTCTTTTATCATTGAACTCATCATTTCTTATAGCACAGTAGTATTCCATCCCAATCATACATCACAACTCATTCAATCATTCCTCAATGATGGGCTACTTCACATTGTCCAGTTCTTTGTCACTACAAAGACAGCTGTTAAACATTTTAGAACATATTGGTTCTTTTCCTTTTTTTTTAACCATCTTTGGAAATAGAACTTGTAGTGCTATTGCTGAGTCAAAGGATTTCTTTTGAGATACCACAATTCTGCTTTGTTCATACAATGTAACATCAAATAGTTCCTGCCCTCAAAGTGGTTATGTCCTAGTGGAAAGAATAAAAATATGTAGAGATAAGTAAATACAGTCATTTTAAGAAGAAGCTTAACATCTGGAGAGATTAGGGTTGATCTAAAGGAAATAATACTTGAACTAACCATTGATGGAGGCCAAAAACACAGAGCTGAGAAGGTAGTGTATTCCAGTTGTGGAGGACAGCTTATACAAGGAGATGGGGATGGGAGATAGAATATTGAGAATAGGGATCAGGGTGTAGACTCTTTTGGCTGAAACATAGAATGGAATGGGACATTAAGAAATAGTTC
This sequence comes from Sminthopsis crassicaudata, assembly GCF_048593235.1. Classification (NCBI taxonomy): domain Eukaryota; kingdom Metazoa; phylum Chordata; class Mammalia; order Dasyuromorphia; family Dasyuridae; genus Sminthopsis; species Sminthopsis crassicaudata. The sequence continues at coordinate 167,762,420 of NC_133620.1, forward strand.
TGAAAAGTTAGGCTAAGTGAAATTGTAAAAATCTTTGAAATTCAAATAGCAAAATTTGTACTTAATAAAAGAAATGAGTCAGGGGCAAGAGGGCTATTTGATGAAATGGTTAGAAAGATGACCTTAAAGCCAGTGAATGGGATAAACTGAATAAAGACCTCTCCTGGAAATGTGGCCTTAAATTATGCCTTAATTGTAACTTGAGAATTTGCAATAACAATTTAAGCTATAACCAAAAAGCTACAGATGTTCAATTGTCTTGGATGAACACTTCTCCTTCCACTTCCCCCCTTAATTAGCACTTAAGTATTTTTAAGGGTTATGATGGCTTTGGGAATTCAAGTAAAATAATTCTCTCATCCAAGAATATCTGCTTGTATGGCAGTTCTCTAGAGAAATTTAAATGAAAAGTTTGTTATTTACTAATATTCTTTGGTTTCTGGGATAGACTTCTGCGTTTAGACTATAAGCCTGGTCTCTCTTAGATAATGGAAGAAAAGGTCAGGGTGGGGTGGGGGCTTCAGATCTATAAATCTTGTGTTTTGCTGTTTGTGCTTTGCACTTCTCCACTGACACCTTGTCTACTGGGAGTTGCCCTTTCTCATGAGATCATATGTCTTTTTTTTTTTTTTTTTTTTTTTTTTTTTTAACCTCGAAAGCCTCTAATTTGGGTAAGGATCACTATACCACACAATTTGGGGGCTTGTTCTGGGATACTTCCTGTTTGTGAAGGATCTCTCCTATAATGAATCCTTAGGAAGGCACCCTCCAGAGAGTTCTCTGATGGTCCTTGGACGTGGCTTGGGAACTCTTCTCTGATTGGATAAGATAAGAGAGATACTCAGGGAAAGCAAAAAGGGAAGTGGGCTAGCAAAGATAGAGGATTAATTTGACCCAGGAGGTAAATCAGCTGAGAAAAGCTTGCAATCAGGCAGATAATTGAACAACTCAGGTAGGCAAGCAACTGGTAAGGGGTGGAGAGACTCTAAGAAATTAGATCCATAAGAGGACTTCAACTTTGCCAAGAACTGGTGAGCCTCCTGGGTGAGTGGGATTGGGTTGTGATTGGGATTGGGATTGGGATTGGAATTGGAATTGGGAGAATTACGCAGTTAAAATCTGTAAAAGGATCCTATTTCCATTTGGTATTGAGAAAGTCTAAGTGGTTCAAGTCCATAAGGAAACTGATAAATTTGGGTGAGTCCTCCATCAGAAAAGATAAGAGGAAAGGAACTATAAAGAAAGGAAAGGAAAATAACTCTTAGAAAGAATTGGGATGAAGTACTAAAATGTGTAGGAATTGAATATTGTTGTTTTATTTGGGCAAGTGCCCAGCTCAGTTGGAGCTGGGTATAAATTCAAAAGAGCCTTCAATAACCAGCTGGATAGCTCCTAAGACACAGCTCCAGAACTCCTCTCCTTGTTTCTACTCCAAGGTGGAGTAGAGATCAGGATTGTATGAGCTGTGCTTTAATATTTTGTTAGCTCTTTATATCCCAAAGAAATACTGAGGAAGGGAAAGTATGTGCCAAAATGTTTGTGGCAGCTCTTTTTGTAGTGGCCAGAAACTGGAAGATGAATGGATGTCCATCAATTGGAGAATGGTTGGGTAAATTGTGGTATATGAAGGTTATGGAATATTATTGCTCTGTAAGAAATGACCAGCAGGAGGAATACAGAGAGGCTTGGAGAGACTTACATCAACTGATGTAAGTGAAATGAGCAGAACCAGAAGATCGCTGTACACTTCAATGTTGTATGAAAATGTATTCTGATGGAAGTGGATATCTTCAACATAAAGAAGATCCAACTCACTTCCAGTTGATCAATGATGGACAAAAACAACTACACCCAGAGAAGGAACACTGGGAAGTGAATGTAAATTGTTAGCATTACTGTCTATCTACCCACGTTACTTATACCTTTGGAATCTAATACTTAACGTGCAACAAGAAAATTGGATTTATACACATATATTGTATCTGGATTATACTGTAACACATGTAAAATGTATGGGATTGCCTGTCATCAAGGGGAGGGAGTAGAGGGAAGGAGGGGATAATTTGGAAAAATGAATACAAGGGATAATGTTATAAAAAAAAATTACCCATGCATATATACTGTCAAAAAATTATAAATAAAATTTAAAAAAATTTTGTTAGCCCAGCTGTAGATGTGGTATGAATTTTGTGAAATTTGGTCCAAAATTATTTAGATAGGGCCTACATTCTTAATCTTAAAGTTTGTATTGCTTTCTCCCTTTAACAAAGAAGGAAAAGCAAGAAAATTTGGCATATAGGGGAGTGTGCAAATAAGAAAAAAATTGTATTTGAAGGATGTGTAATATGTCCAAAATAAGAAGGTATTGAGGAGGTGTTTCTCCAAAGGGAGGGAGCCTGGCTCCAAAATACTCAATTTAGTTTTTAATGAAATGACATCACATCGGTGTGGAAACTGAGATAGCTTTCTCCTGAACTCTGCTGTTTAAAGAAGGATTAGAGGAATAACATTGGAACAAATTGTACCTAAGTATGAATCGGAAGGGATTATTATTTTGATTTTTAAAAACATTGACATTTTATAAGAAATAATGGTGAATGATTGCAAATTGAGTGCAAATTCCATACATCTGGGCATCGGTCCTCACCAGGGAAAGTATAAAGGATGAATCAAATTCTTAAGAAGTGGATTACTAATTTGATGTTAGAGAATAAATTGCCTTGGACAAAATGTTTGCCTGTTGTTTTGTTAAAGAATTAGAACTGATCCCAGAAGTGATCTGGGATTTTGCCCATATGAGATTGGTTTATTTTATTTGGGAGGAAAAAGGAAAAACCCTCTATTGAAACAAATTTTAAGTTTTTAAAGGAATTATATACTGGCAGTGTCCTTATCCGTTTTAGCCCTTAAGAAACAAGTATTGCTGATCAGGACCACAGCTTTGAAGTTTTCAGTTCCAGCAGAGTGGATGCTTACCAAATCCTAGAAGAAGCAGAGTGGGGAAGGACCTTATCAGACATTACAGATGACTTAAGACTATAGTCTGGAAATTGAAAACACCTAGCTTACAGGACCTATGGAGGAACCTCAAGAATGGATTGTTAAGGACAATTTATAACCCCTAAAATTGACTTTGCAATTAGGAATGTTTTGGTCAAAGAGGAGATTAATTGTACTTAGAGGAATTTTAACAATATTGGTGTTGTACCTGTTATTTATATTTCTAGAAAAGTTTTTAGTGACTCCTTTATTGGAGGAAGTTGAATTAACATTTTTTTAGGATGAAGAAATTATTAATGCTAATTTGATAAGGTTCTTTAATGTGAAATTATGACAGTATATTCTATATTCTGTGTGAGTTTGAATTGGTTGCATTGAGTCATTTTAAAACTGTTCCCATTGTTTAGGGAAATTTGGTCTATTTCTTTGTCCCTTTGAACATGGTTAATATATGGACATGTCTGAAGGATCGTCAGCTCAGTAATCCACCATCTGAAAGGAATATGCCCCAAGCTATTCAGAAGAATGTGATCCTTAATTGTTACAGGTGGAAGTTAGTGTCTGGGCAAGAGCTGAGAAGACAACCTCTGCTTAAAGTATGATACTTCTGACTCAGTTTCCCAGTGGTATTCCTTTGAATAAAAACCCACCTGATTATTCCTGAGTCTGGCAATAAGGTGGAATTGTTATTGCATATAATTAGCTTTATCCTGTCATGTATGTGCTTTCAGGCTGAGGCCTGAAGGACCAGTTTTTGATTAATTATAATCATGTCCTTATTTTTTCCTCATAGCAAATTTCTAAAATCAAGGCAAGTGTTCAGAAGAAACTCTGAGCACAATTTGAATATGTAAGGTCTTGTAGTTTTGCATCTAAAATATATATTCTCAATTTATCCTAAATAAGTAGGTATTTGGCCTAGTCATCTATCTATTGCTAGATACATATATTTGTCTGTTTCTTTTAGCATTTTGTTGTTGCTGACTTTTGTGATAGGAATTTTCATTTGTGAAAGGTTATTTACTCCAATTACTAGGGACACAAATGGTTGGGGTGATAGATGGCTCCACATGGAAGCTGGGGTACAGAATCCCAATTTTATGCTGAATAAATTTATTAGACTCCAGGCCATGGTTGAAATAATTATTAACTAGATGACAAAGGCAATAGCTTTGTTAGCATACCAGGATACAAGTTCCCCTATGAGGTGGAAGAAAGTCATCTTCTGGCAAATTGACCAGAGTTAACTAGAACAACGAAGGCAGTGTGAGGGAGAGAGAATATCTTATAGTGAGCTTGGTCCCATTTAGCAATGCTTTTCATCATAAGCAGATCTTTTATGGGAAGATATAGTCTTTGGGGTTGTTAAGGAACAAAGTGAAGAGGGTGAGTCTGGGAGCCAGGTGGTGACCAGACTGCCTAATAGCAAATATACCATCAAGATAGTTTGGAAAGCTTAAATTCTTAACTTATGTTAATAAAACAGTCTGGAAAAACTAAATTCCCATTGAGATTGTTAAGTCTGTCTTTGAAGATGCAAACTAGATTGGAGACAGGATGGAGGAATTAACTGTAGACTGCAAACATCACTGGTCAGGATGACAAAGATTAAACAACCTGGAAGGGGAGATCCAGTTAAACTTGGAGTATTAAAAGGATAAGGATGGACCCCAGTAGAGAGGGGGGAAAAAGTGATAAACCAGGTGACTGGGAACAAGATAGTTGAGCATTCCCTCAACTATCCCTATATCCCTCAATTTCAAGAATGGTGTGAGACTTCTTCAAAGGTTAATAAAGAGGAGGAACCAAATGGGATAAATTGAGTGAAGACCTATCATGGGAATGTCCTTAAATTATGCCCTAATTGTGACTTGAGACTTTACAATAACAAGTTGAACTATGCTAAAAAGCTGTAGGTGTTTGATTATCTTAGATGAACATTTCCTCTCCTGTTTACCCCACCTCTTAATTAGCATTTAAGTACTTCTTTTAAAGGTAATGAAGGTTTTGGGAATTCAGGTGATAGAATTCTTTCATCCAAGAATATCTGCTATTTGTATAGCAGTTCTCCAGGGAAATTTAAATTAAGAATTTGTTATTTACTGATATTCTTTTGTTTCTTGGATAGACTTCTCTGTTTAGAGTATAGGCCTGGATTCCCCCAGACAATGGGAGAAAAGGTCAGGGTGGAATGGGAGCTTCTAGTGTATAAATCTTGTGTTTTCTAGTTTGTGCTTTGCATTCCTTCACTGACACCTTGTCTGTTGGGAGTTGCCCTTGCTCATAAGATCACAATAAATCCTTTTTTTTTTTTTTTTTTTTTTTAACCTTGAGTGTCTGATTTTAATTAGAGTAAGAGTCACTCCTACATATCAGTATTTGCAAGATACACTTTTTAAGTTTAAATTTCATTATTAATATTTTTTCCATGGCTTTCTTATGTTTCACAATTGACAAAGTCAAATCAAGTCATGTTACTTTTTTTTAGCGTTTGCTGATTTCCAAAATGTAAATGATCCCCGAAAATTGAATAATCTCTCTCATGAGTTAGTGTAGATCAGCTCCTATAGACTACTCCTGTGAATTTCTAAGGAAGAGAGATTATTCTGGTTCCAGAAGAGTTTGGAAGGGGCATTTTAGAACACAGAATATGTTTTTACTTTTTCTTGATCCTAGTGCACAAAGGTAACATAAAATAGAAGCTCTCCAGTACTTGAAAAAATAGACTGGAATTTAGTGTCTTTTAGATAAAACCAGGGCAGCTAGCTAGTGAACCTGGAGTGGGAAGATCAAAGTTTATATCTGTCCTCAGACACTCTGGGTAGGTAATTTAACTCCAATTTGCCTCAGTTTTTCAACTGAATGACAATAACAATATATAAAATCAAGCTTTTGTAATAATGACTGTTTAAAAGGTATAGGGCAAAGGGAAGAATATTAAGGACAGAATGGGACTTTCAGAAGACAAGGAGACTATGTACTCAGAAAGTAAAAATCAGAGACAGAAATGAGAGGTAGAGGAAGGGAGGGTTTTTTCCTCATTGTATATGAGCAAGGGGAACTCACTGTATATGCTCAGGAGAACAGAGGATTTTTTTTGACCATTGTATATGATGAAATAAATAATATGAAATATGTTCCTTCATAACAATTCTATTCATCACATCACAGTAGTGACCTGAGTTCTCAAGGGTTATGCTACTGAATCACAAGCTTTGGCAAGCTTTTCAAAGCTATAAAACCTTCAAGTGAGGTCTGACAATAAACTATATATCTGTCAATCTGAGAATCAGTCCAAGTTCAGAGAGGCATACCACTGGGTTTGCCCCTAGGTAACTAATTCTTTTGGCTACAACAATTCCCTGCCCTTTATGAGTTGTGGGAAGCATTGCCAAAGGGCCTCCACCCCTGCAAAATCATAGGTTTTTGCAAGGATCAGATTGATGCTTATCATTAAAAAAAATAAATTGCTGTAACTTTGTAGTCATTTAAACAACACTTTGTTAGGCAAATTTCTCTTAGAAATGTGATTTACAGAGCAACACACTGGAAAGCCGCAAATATAACTGTTGTCATAGTAACTTGCAGTTTTGAGTGTAGCCCAATGTGTTAAAGTAATGAGATACCGGGAAAATATGTTGAGAGTATGGAGTGAGGGTAGACATATTTATTGCTTTTGACATGCAGTCGCTCTGACATGAGATTTATCATAAACATATTTTAAAAGAAAGTAGATGCCTGGATTTGAATCAGGTAGCTTTAAGCATTGTGGGAATGGATTAATGCCTGTGCATATGAATTACTAAGAGTGGATTTTTTGTTGAGTTGTTTTTTATTTTTTTTTTCAGTTCTGTTGGGACTCTTTAGCCTTTGCTTTATCTAAGAAAAGCTGAGAGTCGAAAGATTTTTCCAGAGAGTACTTTAGATCTGATGTTTCCACATCAAGAAAATATTTTTAATATTGTATTGGGAATTTTCCTTGCATTAGGGAAAATGAAAAGTATATTCCTTTTTTAAAAATGATATAATCATAATGAGAGAGATGATATTGACAAATGAAAATCAATAAATGTTTTCCACTAAACATATTATACCTCAATTAAGTTCTTATTTTGATGTCTTTTCAGACATGAAGCTGACGCTGAGTCTGGGTTGGCTGGGCCAGCAGAATGTAAACTTTGATCAAATTGGAGGAATGTGGTTTATTGTTAGAAAAGATGGAAACTTTAGGGATTGATCCAGGAGTGTGCTATGCATGTATTCCTATCACAACCAAGAGCAGTTATTATGCACACAGTGAACATTAGTTTTCAAACTAAAGGAGAAGAGAAAGAGTTAGAACAATGAAACTTTACTCTTTGGGTTACCAGGGGAAATGGATTGTGGAAAAAAAAAAATTTCAGTGAAGAAACAAAGGGGTGTCTGATGGTAGTAGTGGTGGAGTGGTATAAGTAGGAGCAATAGGAAATCCTTACCTATGTCAGGAAGCTAGAGGAGAGAATAATATGACACAAAAAAAGAAGGAGCACTGAACATTTGGAACTTAGTAAAAGATATGGAACTTCCTGTGAAGAACAGAACTGGATCACTTTGAGGGAAGTAGGTATTTATGTTAAGGAAACCAACAAATGATGCTGTGCTTATCAATATGACTGGTAAAATGTTATTTGTTAATTAAGTAAACAATAAGTACTCCCTCATGAGCAGTACAAAGGTGGCTTTTTGTTGACTTATTGTAAACAATGTGGAAGTCTACTTCACAGGACTTCAAGGACAATCTAGCCAGATATAGACAAAGATCTTCTGGTGATTTATTAAACCTGATAAATATTACCTATCCCTGACCAGTTATATGGAGACCAGTGATGGTACCAGAAGCAATCCAGAAAACTTTTCTAAACATTGTGAAATTGTGTAGATTTTGTTGTCATCTCTACTGCTGGAAGAATAAGGGTAATTTAGAATGGAGATGGATTTGGAAAGTAAAGAGATGATTTGAAAACAATATTTTAGAAAGGGATTTGGATTTTAAACCACAGTTCAATATATGAGAATGGTGGCTTTTGGCTGGAGAAGCAGTAAATTTAACAATGTTGACCATATAGTCATTTTCCCTTTTGGAATTTTTAAAATTTAGTTAAATTTTTTTGAAGAAAAATAGTGATAGCAGGAAGAACTTGAAATTATAAAGCAAGCAGCAAACTTGTTCTCATTATAATGCTACATTACAGTATTATAGTGCTTGGCACATTGCAAATCTATTGCAAATGTTGATGGTTGTAAGATTTGATTTTAAAAAAAGTGCATGATTGAAATGTGACCATGCAAGGATATAGCTTATCCTAAAGTATAAGGAAGATAAAACAAAAGTGTGTGAGTAGGAAAATCATTGTTTATTAAGAAGGTATATATGGAAATTCAGAGACCCAAGGCAGGGTAATATGGAAAACTTTTTAAGTGAAGACTGATGGAGAGAGAAATAAATGAGACTGTTATTTTGAGCATTGTATTCTATAGACTACCTGGACAGAAAAAAGAATTAGATGAGTTTATAAAAAAAAGATCAAATACATAATATGGAAACATGATAATGAAGTGATAGCAGACTTAAATTATCAAGATTTCTGCCAGATCTCCCTCTCTCTGTCCAAAGCAGTGACAGAATGGCTGATCAATTAAAGGTTATGTTAATGACAGTTTCATTTTTGTAGAGGAGAAAAAGCAATGTGAAGACCTGCTGTTTTGGGTTTGGCTCTAATCAAGAAAAAATAGTTGCCAAGATAGAAATGACAGGAACTTTGGAGAAAATGATCACTTTTACATGGGATTTCAGATAAAAAGAGAGGAATCCTAAATATAGTCTGAGGGTCATCTCAATATTAGCAGGAAAGGATTTGAAGGCATTCAAGGGTAGAAGCCAACAGTCTGATATTCTTTAGTGGATATTGACCCAAGGGGGATAAAAAGCCTTAAGAATGAAATTCTAAAGACAAGTTAGAAGTGATTCTGAGGCAGAGAACAAAAAAAGAGAGCTGACTAAAGAACTCAATTTGGCTCTACAGAGACCTCATCAAGCAACTCTGACTTTTAAAAGACATGTATAGAAAACAGAAGCACAGGTTTTAACTAAATATGAATACCAGAGAATAGTGTGCTATTGTATGAATAATACCAGGAACACTAAATTTTAGCATGAGCTAAGGCTTGGGATGAATGCAAAGGATATCAGAAACAACTTTTAAAAGAACTACATCGAGGACATCAGGTTCACAAGCAAGAGAATCCTTGCTGGGTTTATGACAGGCAACATAGTGATGATAATAGACAACAATAGGAAGGTTAAACTATTCAATTTTGACTTTCTATGAAGGAGAATGATTCCTGAACTGGGAAGTACAGGACAACAGTGGTTAAAAAGAAGTTAAAACAAATAATTGGTAAAATTAGAATAAATACATATACATATACATAAGAATACCTTCTCAATAAATTCAACTGTTTTCAATGAGCTCAAGTTACCAGTGGGGGACAAACAATTTCCTAGATTATTGAAGGAACTGGCAAATGTGATTTTTAAGCCACTTGGTCTGGAAAGGATGAAGAAGGACTTCAGTTTTCTCATCTGTAAAATGGGTAATAATAATACTTTCACTACATACTTGACAGGACTGGAAGTAAGGAAAGAGCTTTGCAAAAAGAAATACTATTTAAAAGTGGGTGATAGTGATGATGACAATCATGACCAACAACATCACTTTCAGGTAAGGGAAGAAGAGGTGAGATAAGGTTAGAAAGGTAATCTCAGGTAGCAACTGGTAGAGGAAAGAGGAGAGGTAAATTTTGATGGTAATGAGCAGGAAGAATCCCTGTGGCCACAGATTCTTTAGCTTGTTATATAAGGGATATGAATAAGTTAGAAAAAGTCAATCGAATATTCTTCTTCCCATTTTCTCTGTGACACTTAATGCTTTAAATATAGTGCACTATTCAACAGATATCTATTAACTGATTAATTTTTAACACTTTACATAAGAAGCACCACCTGACCATATTATCCTTCTAAATGATCTCGTTTATTATACTGTGATAAATGCACCATTTGCCATCAGCAGGGTTTCCTTTTGAGCTATTTTGGGTGGAAAACATTTCAAGAGTTTTCCATCAGTGAAAAATACTGAAATTAAAATATCTTAATAGCAACAAAAAAAAAAAATTGTAAGATTTTCTTAAAAGAAATTGCAATCTACCCTGCTGGTTATAATCTACATTTGGTAAGAGTTTTCCATATTGATGAGATTACAGATCCTTCAAAGGACAAGAAAGTCCTCTATTCATAATAACAATTAAATTTATTTTAATCCTTACTAATTTTCTCCTTTCATTACAAAACCTACATTTTGCATTCCAACTGATTCACGAAAAAACACAAATAATTTGCAAAATTCCCAACTCATTGAAAAATAGATGATTATATCTTCTTCCATATCTTAATAAAGAAGTTGAGATAATCACCATTCTGCAATGATCTCATTTTATTTTTGGTTACTTTGGGTGGTATTTAGATTTCAGACTATGAAATTCAGAAATATTTGCATTTATTGCATTATGACAGGTGTTACAAATCTTTTTCTCTTCAATCTCTTCTTAGGCACTGGGGAAATAAATCATATCCTTGAAGAATCAGGGAAAAATGTGTGTCATGATTCATGTAATTTATTGGGGGAGCAGAGAAAGACTTGGAAAAAGACGTGAAAACCAGAAAGACAAGGACTCTGGAGTTTTTGTTCTCACCCTGATTGAGAAAGATAATACTGGAACATAGAAGAATCTGAAACTGATGCTCACCTGAGAAATGCCATCATCTACAGCACATAGGAAGAGATACTATTCCCTCTACTCTCTTTATATCTGCAAAGATCTGCAATCAGATAACACTTCTAGGGAAAGGCTTTCACGGAGGAGGCTACTACTTTAGGTGAATTTTCTTTCACTTTTATTGTCTTTCTCTGCAATTTCACCTTACCCTCAATTTCCTTGTCAAGAATTTAGATACAATTTATATTTACATAATAATAGTTAAAATAATATCAAAATAAAAATAATATCAAAACATACTTATCTAGAAGAGAAGTGATTAAGCTGTGGCTCATGAACTTTTAAAAATATTTTGATAATGGCCTTTTCAGTGATTGATTTCCTATGATCATTTCTAGTGATTGTAATCCTATGTATTTTTTTTCACATTTAAAAATATTTTTGGGAAGGAATTTGTAGACTTAAACAGATTGCCAAAGAGGTCTATGATTTAAAAAAAAAAAAAAAAAAAGAACTTTTAATATAAAAGGAACAGGCTTGCAATTAGACCTGCAATAATATTGCAAGTATTACTTGGGTGCTTTATAATCTTATTTTCTACATGTTCTCTACTCATAATGTCAAATGAATTGTTGTTTATTTTTCCTTCTCAGAGAGGACCATGACATCAGGAAGATGATGACATGACATGAAAGTGAATTGGATTTCTTCTCCAGTGCAAGATATTGATCAGGGCAACTGGAATGCTGCTATAAGCACACAAATGGTGTGCCCAGTCTACAGTCCCCTTTTGGGGATGAATGGACCTTGGAAAAAAGTATATATACAAATATATAAATACATTTATGTGTTAAGGATTGCTTGCTAGTAAGGAATTTGAAATAGAATAGTTATTTTCTCTCCCTCTTTCTTTTTGTATGTCTCTCCTTTCTTTCCCTCTTTCTCTCTCTCTATAGATGTATATTTTATATGTATACATGTTGGTATACCATGAATGACTTCATCTATGTATATTTTACATGTGTACATGTTTATAAATAAATAGCAAATATATATTTATGTATACATGCATATACAGGCATGTAAATATATATATATATATATATATATATATATATACATATATATATATATATATATATATATATATATACACACACACACACACATACTTTTTTGCCACTAAATTTTCTGGGTGGGGGGATATAAGCCTAGAAAAACTTTTAAAAAAAACCCCGCTCCTTAAGATTCTGGCCCTCCATAATATAAGGGTCTCTTACACAAGGATTGCACATTAATCCTATCACAAAATGATAGGAAGATAAAAAAAATTAGTCAAAAGTTTAATTCTTATTCTGTGCCAACCACTGTTGTAAGTCATAAACTTAAAATTGTGACTTGAACCTTGTATTCAGGTGCCATAAAATTTCTCCCTTGGCTCTGACAATCTTGTCCTTCTATCTAATAGTTCAATGTCTGAAATAATTTTGGCTATTGGTACTTATTTTCTCTTGATCATATAATCATGACCTTATAAAATATCTGCATTCATAATCTTTATTCAGAATGACTATTATAACTCACAAATGCTATTTCTTCCTTAGAAATTATATGGTTTTTTTGTTTGTTTGTTTTTTTGTTTTTGTTTTTTTTTTAAGATAGCATTCACTTTACTTAGGAAAAAAAAGGCATTTCATGTGTTTAACCTATACTGGATTGTTTCTTTTCTAAGGAAAGAGGTGGAGGTGAGAGAGAAATTTGGAACACGAGGCTTTGCAAACATGAATGTTGAAAACTATCTTTACATATATTTAGAAAAGTAAAAAAAAAACTATATAAATTAGTAATTTTAAAAAAGGAAGAAAAAGAAAAAAAGGCATTTCCCACTGGATGGCTTTCTATTTTAAAACTCATTAAGCCATTTTTATCTATAATGCCATCATACTGTAGAATCTTTAATTTTTTGAAAGTTTTATATAATAATGCTGTTATTCAATAATTAGATAAGTTAACCAACTGTATTTAATGTAATTCCTACATTGTTTTTAAAAATAGGGCAACTCATGTTCAAATGAGAATGCAGATCAATGTAATAAAAAATACATCTGTCTAAAATTACAAAAGGAACTATGTTTAGAATCTAATTATCCTTTCCTGGACTTAGTGTTTATCTTCTGAAGCTCTGAGGGCAGCCTCAATAAGATTCTCAGATGTTATTATTTTAGTTCAATGATGGTGTTGAGTTATAATAAAATAGCATTCCTCCTAATTTTTATTATAACTGATTTCTTTAAAATAGTTTTAGTGCTGTTATGTGAATAAAAATAAAGGCCAAAAGGGAGAAAAGGGAAAAGGAATATAGAGGCTTAGATAAAGCACCTACTATGTGCCCATGCCAGGTTCTGTGCTAAGTCCACTGAGACCCTTCTGAAGGTTCTTGACTCCAGGAGATCCCAGGCAGCCCTTCACATATCCCCACCAGGAAAGTCCTTCCAGGGTTAACAAAGGAGAAATTAAACCCCAGATGTGGTGCGGTGATTGAAGGAATTAGGAGCTTGTTGGAGATTGTGCTCAGTTATGCATGTAGGTAGGGATAAGAATGTTTTTCCTTATTTACTCTGTATATTTTATTTCAATTTAATAACTTGTTATTTAATTTGTGGTTGTTCCCTAGTTTGTGAGTAGGTTGTGCTGGAAAGGGGATTGTCATATTTGTACTATTATGATTATTCCAAGCATCTAGCATATCATAAATAGCAATGGAATTTTACAGTTGAATAGCGCATTAACTTTGATTCCTTCAAACAGATACTAATTGAGATGAAATTATAAGTTTAAAATTTAATTTTTCAAGTATATTTTGATTAATCTTGTTAAATATTTCCTAATTGCACATAAAATCTTTTAACATTCTTTTAAAATTCTTTTAAAATTTTGAATTAAAAAACTTTACTACTTGACTCTATAATTCTCATTGAGAAGGCAACAATATAATATCAATTATAGAGTGAAATCATACAAAACATTTCTATATTACATGTTGCAAAAGATATACCTACAAAACACAAGGGTGAAAAAGAATGCTTCAATCTGTGCTGAGTTGAATTCTCTCTCAAGAGCTGAATAGCTTTTTTTTTTTTTTTTTTTTTTTTTTTTTTAAATTAAACCATGGGTCTTTTGAAATTATCTTGGTTCAGTCTTGATCAGAGTGTATAAGTCTTTCACAGTTAATCACTATAAATTAGTTCACATAAGTCTTACTAGTTTTTTTTTTTCCCTGAAATCATCTTGCTAATCATTTTTTATAGCACAGTTCCATCATAATCATGCACCAAAACGTGTTCAACTACTCCCATGTTGCTGGTTATCTCCTTGATTTCCAATTCTTTGCCACCCAAAAAAGAAAAAAAGTTATAAATATTTTTATACAATTAACACCCTCCCCCTTTTGAACCTATTAGGATACAGACTTACTAACAGTATTGCTGGGTCAAAGAGTGTACAGTTTTATGATCTTTAGTATTGATCTAGAATGATTGGACTAGTTTACAACTCTACCACCAGTGCATTAATGTCCTAATTTTCCTCTGTCTTCTCCAGCATATATAATTTTCCTTTTATGTCATGTTAGTTAATCTGATAGGTTTAAGGTGATTTCTCAGTCACTTTAATTTGTATTTCTCCAATCTATAGTTATTTAGAGCATTTTTTTCACATGACTATTGATATTTTGATTCTTCTGAAAACTGCTCATTCCTATCCTTTGACCATTAGTTAATTAAATAATGATTTATTTTTTGTAAATTCGACTCAGTTACCTATATGTTTGAGAAATGAGACCTCTTAGAAAAATTTGCTGTAAAAATTTCCCCTAGCCTCACTTTCTTTTTTTCATTCTAATTCTGGCTGAATTAATTTTGTATATATAAAACTTTTAAAATTAAATAATTTAAATTTAAAAACTTATTTAAATTAAATTTAAATACAAATTATCTATCTTACTTTTTTGTGATACTCTCTGAATCTTATTTAGGCATAAATGTTTTCTGCATCTGACAAGTACATTTTCTTATGTGTCCTTAATTACTTATGATATCTCTTTTTATGTTTGTCATTTATCCATTTTGACCTTCTTCTGATATAAGGTATTGGTCTATGCCTAGGTTCTGCTAAACTGCTTTCCAGTTTTCTCAGCAATTTTCATCAGATTGTATGTTCTTAGCCCTAAGCTAGAATATGTATTTATCAAACATTAAATTACATTTTTATTACTGCATTTTGTGCACTTAATTCTACACATTTGCCACTCTATTTTTAGTCAATTCTAGATTGTTTAATAATTACCACTTTGCAATATAGTTTGAAATCTGGAACTGTTAGGCTTCCTTCACTTCTTTTTCATTGTTTACTATGCCATTTTGATCTTTTTATTCTTCAAAATAAATTTTGTTCTTCAAGATAAATAAAAATAAAAATTTATTTATTCTTCAAAGATAAATCTACTTTTTCTAGATGTTTAAAACAATTCAAAAGTTGGTTGATATGTCAGTTAATTTGGGTAGAAGTGTCATTTTTATTATTGGTTCAATCTAAGCATGAGCAATTGATATTTTTTCTAATTGTTTAGGTCTGATGTTATTTGTGGGAAAAAAGTTTTTAATTGAATTCATATAATCTCTGGGCCTGTTTTAGTAAAATATTTTATATTTTCTGCAGTTAATTTAAATGGAATTTCTCCTTTTATCTCTTTGTGTTGTATTTTGTTGGTAGAATATAGAATTGCTGAATTTTTTATATTTTCTCCTTGTTTCTTTTTTTTTTTTACTTTATGTTTCTCAGGAGTCTTATATTTTGAGATCAGATTTTAAAATCAGATTCAATCTTTTAATTAGGAATGCTTGAAAGTTCTCTATTTCATTAAATATTTATTTCCCCCCTTCCCTGAAAGATCATATTCAATTTTGCTGGTTAGGTGATTCTTAGTTGTAATCCTTTTCCTTCTGGTATATCATATACCAAACTCTCAGTTTCTTTAATGTGGAAGCTGCTAAATCCTGTGTAATCTTGATTGTAGCTCCACAATTTTTGAATTATTCTTTTTTTTGGCTTCTTGCAGCACTTTCTCCTTGATCTCCGAACTCTGGAATTTGGCTATGAAATTCTTGGGAATTTTCATTTTAGGAGCTCTTTGAGGCGGTAATTGGTGGGTTCTTTCAATTTCTATTTTGCCCTCAACTTCTAATATATTGGGTAAGTTTTTTTTTTTGTTTTGTTTTTTTGTTTGTTTTTTAATGTCTTGAAAGATATTATTATATAGGTTTTTGGTGTTTTTTAAAAATTTTTTCTGAATCATGATTTTCAGGGAATCCAATAATTCTTATATTATTATTTCTTCTGGATCTATTTTCTAGGTCAATTGTTTTTCCAGTGAGAAATTTCATTCCTTCTCCTCCTCTTCCTCCTTTTTTTCTTCTACTGGGTTTCACTATTAGCTGGCAATAGGATCAAGGTCTTGCTGGGGGAGTTGCTGGGATGTAATCTTGCTCAGACTTCTTACTTGCCTAGGGAGCTGCTGTTTTGCAGGTTTGGAGCCTCATTGGTTGATTATTTTAAGTTTGATGCCTTTCTGTAGGCCTCCTGTTGTGAAGCTGCCTGCTCCTACTTGCTACTGGTGCACTTGGATTTCCCATATCTTTTTTGATGTGTTTATTAGCTGCTCCAATTCTCCTTGATCAGTTCTGGGATACTTTTCTAGATGTTTGGAAGGGATTTGGGAAGGCTTCTGAGGATTCCTTCCTCACTCCACCATTCTGACAATATAAAGTCACAAAAGTTGTTTTCTGCATATATTCATATAATCATGATTTTTGTTGTTTTATTATTGGTATGGTGAATTATACTGATAGTTTTCCTAAGATTGAATCAGCCCTGTATTCCTGGTATAAATCCCACTTGGTCATAGTGTTTCATCTTTATGATACATTATTGTAAAAACCTGATTAATATTTTATTTTTTAAACCTGTATATTTATTTACTTATCATTATTTTAATAATAGCTTTTTATTTTAAAAATACATGCAAGGATAGTTTTCAACATTATTTCTTACAAAATCTTGTGTTCCAAATTTTTTCCCTCCCTTCCCACAACTTCTTTCCTTTAGACAGCAAAAAGTAATCTAATATAGGTTAACTGTATGTAATTTTTAAAAAATATATTTCCATATTTATCATGCTGCACAAGAAAAATCAGATAAAGGAAAAATAATAAGAAAATTCATCAGGAAGAGCAATAGGTCAAGAATTTCAAGGGAATTAATGAAAAAAATGTAAATGAAGGTGACCTAGCTGCACCAGGCCTAAAACTATTTGGTACTGGGTAAGAAATAGAGTAGCTGATCAGTGGAATAGGTTAGATCACAGAAAACAATAGTCTCTTTCATCTGTGAAGAAGGAATGAATTTGTGGATAATTTTGATTATATTAAATTAAAAAGTGATATGAGTAGAACCAAAAGAATCTTGTTCATAAAGATCACATAAAGATTATGTGATGATCTATTCTGATGGACTTGTTCTTTTCAACATTATATATATATATATATATATATATATATATATATATATATATATATATATATATATATATATATATATACATATACATATGTATATATATATGTATATATATATATTTTTCATAATAGCAGCTTCTAATATAATTTATTAGTTCACTTTTAATTTTCAATTTTATTAATCTCTCCTTCAATTTTATTAATCTCTCCTTCAATTTTTGGATTTGAGTATTAAGTTTTTTTTTTTTTTAACAGTTTTATGTTTTTATAACTCTTTTGGTTATTGTTGTTGTTAAATGTCCATATCATTGATCTACTTTTTCTTTCTTTTATTGATACATACATCTAGAAATATAAAATTTCCCCTATATACTTCTTTGGTTGAATCACACAAATTTTGGAATGACATCTCACTGTGGTCTTCTTTAATGAAATTATTGATTATTTCTGTGATTTGTCCTTTGTTCAATAATTCTTTAGATTAAATTACTTAGTTTCCAATTAACTTTTAATCTATACTTCCATGGCCCTTTATTAAGTGTAATTTTTATTGCATTATAGTCTAGAAATGGTGAATTTAATATTTCTTTATTAGGTTGTAAAGTTTTTATATCCTAATACATGGTCATTGTGAAAGTATCATGTTGAGCTCAGTAAAATATAAACTCCTTTCTATTTCCTTTAAGTTTTCTGTAGCAGTCTATCTTATGTAACATTTCTAAAATTCTATTCATTTCCTTGACTTCTTTGAATCAATTTGAAGAAAAGTGAGGTTCAAATATTTTCAGCACCTCCCCTATCATTGCCTCCTTAATTGGAAAAGCTCTTTCTCAAGTTCCTCTTTTACCTAAGATAAAATTCTCCATTTTTCCTCTTCTATCTCCCCTTTTCTAGAACATACTTCTTTCTTGTATGTCAATTTTATATATTATCTCAGATTTATTGATTCACTGCCATTATCCATGTAGAATCCCTCTAATTGCCCTAATAATCATAAAGTTCTTAGAAATTACAAAAATCATCTTTTCTGCAGTTGTTTTTTAATAGGTGAATTGTGTCTTACTCTTTGTGATCCCATATAACATTTTATTGGCAAAGACACTGGAATAGTTTGTCAGTGTCTTCTCTAGATCATTGTACAGATGAGAAAAAAAAAAAAAACTAAACAGGCATAAGTGGTTTCTTCAGGGTCTATATGAGTGTTTTACAAGTGTCTATTGTTAGATCTGAACTCATTTTCTCTTGACTCCTTTAGTCTGTCTACTATATCACCTAACTGTTCCATCATTTTCCCATATAGAAGTACAAAAATATATTTTATGGAGTCCCTTATGGCTTTTTAGTTTATCTTTTTATGTTTTTCTTGGGTCTTGTATTTGAAAGTCAAATTACCATTCCAACCCTGGTGTTTTTCATCAGGAATGTTTGGAAGTATCTTGTTTCATTAAATATCCTTTTTCCCCCTTGAAAGATTATGCTCAGTTTTGGTGGTAGATTATTCTTGATTGTAATCTTACCACTTTTGCATTCTGCAATATCATTCCAAACCCTCTACTCCTTTGATGTGGAAACTGTTAAATCTTGTGTGCACTTGATTGTGGCTCCACAATGTTTCAATGATTTCTTTCTGGCTTTCTCTTTGACTTTGGAATACTAGAATTTGGCTATAATATTCCTGGGAGTTTTCATTTTGGGATCTCTTTCAAATGGTGATTAGTGGATTTTTTCAATGTCTATTTTGCCCCTCTAGGTTCTAGGATATTGGTAAAGTTTTTCTTAATAATTTCTAAAAATATAATTTCTAAGCTCTTTTTTTCATCATTGCTTTCCAGGAACCCAGTAATTTCCCCCATTTAATGTCTTTGTATTTTTCCAAATACATGCAAAGATAGTTTTTAACATTCACCTTTGTAAAACCTTGTGTTCCAATTTTTTTATCCCATCTTTTCCTTCATTCTCTCTTCCTTAGACAGCAAGCAATCAAATGTAGGTTAAAGATGTGCAATTCTTCTAAACATATTTCCATATTCATCATGCTGAGCAAGAAAAAACAGATCAAAAAGAAAAAAAAAATATGAGAACCAAAAAAGAAAATAAGCAAACAACAATAATAGGTGAAAATACTATGCTTTCAACCAGAGTTCTCACTCTTTAAGTGTGGATGGCTCTTTCCACCACAAGTCTATTGGAAATGCCTTGAATCACTTCATTGTTCAAAAGAGCCAAGTCCATCACAGTTGATCATTACATAATTTTGTTGCTGTGTACAATGTTCTCTTGGTTCTGCTCATGTTACTTAGCATCAGTTCATGTATGTCTCTTCAGGCTTTTCAAAAATCAGTCTGTTCATTTCTTATAAAGCAATAATATTCCAGACTTCCGGCCAAGATGGAAGCGTGGAGGCAGACAGCTGCTTGAGTGTTTTCTCTCAGAACTTACTTCATGACAAGCCTCGGAATTAATGCTTGACCGGAAAAGAAACCCACAAATAATCACCAAGAGACTACATCCTTGAAATTCGCCAGAAAAGGTCTGTGTTTGCTCTGGGGAGGGTCAATCAGGCTGGACACAGACTGAGGGCAGGCAAGCCAGATTGAGACAGGCAGCTCACACAACTCAGACCAGAGGGGGAGGGGTATGATCTCTGCCGTTTCTGCAAAAAGGCTTTTACCCCAGTGTGGATACTCCGTCTTGGCAGCAAGCCAGGAGCAGCAGAGAGGGTGTAAACACTGGAGGTGAAGAATAAAACCCTGGAAAGCTAGTGTCCCTCAGACTGGCCACCCCCAACCCCCACCTGGACACAATCCAGCCCCATCCCCCCCAAAACAGACCAATTGTTTCTCTTGTTAATTTGTTTTCTTCGATTCTACTCTGACAAAATGAACAAAAAATTCAAAAGGGCTCTAACCATTGACAGCTTCTTTATGGAGAGAGAGCTGACTTCAAACACTGAGGAGACTAAAAACAGACTGTCCCCAGAGGAATCCCCTAAGGGGGATATGAGCTGCTCCTCAATACAAAAGAATCTCATAGAGGAAAACAAAAAGGCTCTCACAAGAGAGCTAGAAGAGAAATGGGAAAAGGAAAGGGAAGCTTGGAAAGAGAGCCTGGAGAAGTCATCCCATGCATTTAAAGACAGAGTGGATAAAGAAATCAAATCATTGAGAAACAAAATTAGTGAATTGGAAAAAGTAAACAACTCCAAGGAAAACAGGATTAGTGAGCTGGAAAAAGAAAACAGCTCTCTAAAAAATAAAATAGATAAAAAAGGAAAAAAAATTCCATAGAAGATTAAAACTCAATTGGACAATTACAAAAAGATATAAAAAAGTGAGTGAAGAAAATACATCATTGAAAATTAGACTAGAGGGACTTCCGGCCAAGATGGCGGCGTGGAGGCAGACAGCTGCTTGAGCTCCTCGTTTTCTCTCAGAACTTACTTCATGACAAGCCTCTGACTTAATGCTTGACCCAGAAAGAAATCTACAAATTATCACCAAGAGAAGACATCCTTGAAAGTCGCCAGAAAAGGTCTGTGTTTGCTCGGGGGAGGGTCAATCAGACTGGGCGCAGACTGAGGGCAGACAGCCAGAGCAAGACAGGCAGCTCACACTGCTCAGACCTGAGGGGGAGGGGTGTGATCTCTGCCATTTCTGTGAAAGGGCTTTTGCCCCAGTGTGCATGCTCCGTCTTGGCAGCAAGCCAGGAGCGGTGGAGAGGGTGTAAACACCGGAGGTGAAGATTAAAACCCCAGAAAGCCAGCATCTCTCAGAGCCCGGCCACCCCCAACCCCCACTTGGACTGACTCAGTGCGTTCTCGGAGCCTCAGAGCGCAGACTCAGTACAGTCATTGCTGTTCTGTTAGTGGCTCTCTGCTGCCCTACCCCCAGTCTGTAGAGGAAGCCCATTAATACCATCCAGCCCCATCCCCGGCAAAACAGACCAATTGTTTCTCTTGTCAGTTTGTTTTCTTTGATTCCTGCTCTGACAAAATGAACAAAAAATTCAAAAGGGCTCTAACCACTGACAGCTTCAGTGTGGAGAGGGAGCAGACTTCAAATGCTGAGGAGACTAGGAACAGACTGTCCCCAGATGTATCCCCCGGGAGGGATATAAGCTGCTCCTCAATACAAAAGAACCTCATAGAGGAAATCAAAAAGGCTCTCACAAGAGAGCTGGAAGAGAAATGGGAAAAGGAAAGGGAAGCTTGGTAAGAGAGCCTGGAGAAGTCATCCCATGCATTCAAAGACAGAGTGGATAAAGAAATCAAATCATTGAGAAACAAGATTAGTGAGCTGGAAAAGGTAAACAACTCCAAGGAAAACAAGATTAGTGAGCTGGAAAAAGAAATCAGCTCTCTAAAAAATAAAATGGATAAAATGGAAAAAAATTCCATAGAAGATAAAAACTCAATTGGACAATTACAAAGAGATATAAAAAAAGTGAGTGAAGAAAATACATCATTGAAAATTAGACTGGAACAAGTGGAAATGAATGACTCAAGGAGAAACCAAGAGGGAGTCAAGCAAAACCAGAGAAATGAAACAATTGAAAAGACTGTCAAGTACCTTACCAGAAAGACAACAGACCTGGAAAACAGATCCAGGAGAGACAATTTGAGAATAATCGGACTCCCTGAAAAATGGGAGGAAAAAAAGAGCTTGGACACCATTTTCGAGGAAATTATCAAAGAGAACTGCCCAGACGTTTTGGAAACAGAGGGTAAAATAGACATTGAAAAAATTCATCGATCACCTACTGAAAGGGACCCTAAAATCAAAACGCCAAGAAATATAGTGGCCAAGTTCAAGAACCATCACACAAAGGAAAAGATATTGGAAGCTGCTAGAAAAAAACAATTCAGATATGGAGGATCCACAATAAGGATAACCCAGGATCTAGCAGCATCCACATTAAAAGAACGTAGGGCCTGGAACATGATATTCCGAAAGGCTAAGGAACTTGGTATGCAGCCAAGAATAACTTACCCAGCAAGAATGAGCATCGTTTTCCAGGGAAGAAGATGGACATTTAACGAAATAAATGAATTCCATCTATTTTTGATGAAAAAACCAGACCTACATAAAAGGTTTGATCTTCAAATACAGAACTCAAGAGATTTCTAAAAAGGTAAAAAGAAATCTTGAGAACTATACTTCTGTCAAAAAAATATGTAAAGAACATATGTACAATTTGTCTTAGAAACTAGTGGTGGAAAGGAGATTATATCATAAAAAAGTGTAAAATGGTGGTACTACATCTCATGAAGAGGCAAAGGTAACCTATTATATCTGAGAGAAAGAAAGGAGGGAGATGAACATAGCGTGTATCAATAGACATATTCGATATATGGTGAAACTTCTTCCACTTCATTGAAAAGTGAAAGGGAAGGAGTAAGCTAAGGGGAAGGGAATACAGTAATTTCGAGGAAAAGGGGTAAAATAAGGGGAGGATCTTTAAGGTGGGGGAGGGATCCTAAAAAGGGAGGGCTGTGAAAAGCAAGTGGTGTTCACCAGTTTAATACTGGATAGGAGGGTAAAAGGGAAGGAAAGGGGAAAAGCATAAGCAGGGGTTAATAGGATGGCAAGCAATATAGAATTAGTCCTTCTAACCATAAATGTGAATGGGGCAAACTGCCTCATAAAGAGGAAGCAGTTAGCAGACTGGATTAAAAGTCAGAATCCTACTATATGTTTTTTACAGGAAACACACCTGAAACAGGATGAGACATTCAAACTAAAAGTAAAAAGGTGGAGCAGAATCTATTATGCTTCAGGCAAAACCAAAAAAGCAGGAGTAGCCATCCTCATCTCAGATCAAGCAAAAACAAAAATTGATCTAATTAAAAGAGATAAGGAAGGGCATTATATCCTGCTAAAGGGAAGCATCAATAGTGAAGCAGTATCAATATTAAACATGTATGCACCAAGTGGTGCAGCATCTAAATTCTTAAAAGAGAAATTAAGAGAGCTGCAAGAGGAAATAGATAGCAAAACTATAATAGCGGGAGATCCCAACCTTGCACTCTCAGAATTAGATAAATCAAACCACAAAATAAATAAGAAAGAAGTCAAAGAGGTAAATAGAATACTAGAAAAGTTTGATATGATAGATCTTTGGCGAAAGCTAAATGGAGACAGAAAGGAATATACTTTCTTCTCAGCAGTTCATGGAACCTATACAAAAATTGATCATATACTAGGGCATAAAAACCTCAAAATCAAATGCAGTAAGGCAGAAATAGTAAATGCATTCTTTTCAGACCATAATGCAATCAAAATAACATTTAATAAAAAGCCAGGGGAAAATAGACCAAAAGATAATTGGAAACTAAATAATCTTATACTAAAGAATGATTGGGTAAAACAGCAAATCATAGACATAATTAATAACTTCACCCAAGAAAATGACAATAATGAGACATCATACCAAAATGTGTGGGATACAGCCAAAGCAGTAATAAGGGGAAGTTTTATATCTCTACAGGCCTACTTGCATAAAATAGAGAAAGAGAGGGCCAACAAATTGGGCTTACAACTAAAATTGCTAGAAAAGGAACAAATTAAAAACCTCCAGACAAACACAAAACTTGAAATTCAAAAAATAAAAGGTGAGATTAATAAAATTGAAAGTAAAAAAACTATTGAATTAATTAATAAAACTAAGAGTTGGTTTTATGAAAAAACCAACAAAATAGATAAACCCTTAGTAAACCTGATTAAAAAAAGGAAAGAGAAAAAGCAAATTGATAGTCTTGAAAATGAAAAGGGTGAACTCACCACTAATGAAGAGGAAATTAGAACAATAGTTAGGAGCTACTTTGCTCAACTTTATGCCGATAAATTCGATAACTTAAATGAAATGGAAGAATACCTTCAAAAATATAGCTTGCCCAGATTAACAGAGGAAGAAGTAAGTAGGATAAATAGTCCTATCTCAGAAAAAGAAATAGACCAAGCTATTAACCAACTTCCTAAGAAAAAGTCCCCAGGACCAGATGGATTTACAGGTGAATTCTACCAAACATTTAAAGAACAACTAACTCCAATGCTATGTAAACTATTTGAAAAAATAGGGATTGAAGGAGTCCTACCAAATTCCTTCTATGACACAGACATGGTACTGATACCTAAACCAGGTAGATCGAAAACTGAGAAAGAAAACTATAGACCAATTTCCTTAATGAATATTGATACTAAAATCTTAAATAAGATATTAGCAAATAGACTTCAGAAAATCATCCCCAGGATAATACACTATGACCAAGTGGGATTTATACCAGGAATGCAGGGCTGGTTTAATATTAGGAAAACTATTAGTATAATTGACCATATTAATAATCAAATTAATAAAAACCATATGATCATCTCAATAGATGCAGAAAAGGCATTTGATAAAATCCAACATCCATTCCTACTAAAAATGCTTGAGAGTATAGGAATAAATGGACTATTCCTTAAAATAATAAGGAGCATATATTTAAAACTTTCAGTAAACATCATATGTAATGGTGATAAACTAGAACCTTTCCCTGTAAGATCAGGAGTGAAACAAGGTTGCCCACTATCACCATTACTATTCAATATAGTACTAGAAACTCTAGCCTTGGCAATAAGAGCCGAGAAAGAGATCCAAGGAATTAGAGTAGGAAATGAAGAAATCAAATTGTCACTTTTCGCAGATGACATGATGGTATACTTAGAGAACCCCAAAGACTCTGCTAAAAAGCTATTAGAAATAATTCAGAATTTTAGCAAAGTCGCAGGATATAAAATAAATCCACATAAATCCTCAGGATTTTTATACATTACCAACACAATCCAACAGCAAGAGATACAAAGAGAAATTCCATTCAAAATAACAGTCGATAGTATAAAATATTTGGGAATATATCTACCAAAGGAGAGTCAGGAATTATATGAGCAAAATTACAAAACACTTGCCACAAAAATAAAGTCAGATTTAAATAATTGGAAAGACATTCAGTGTTCTTGGATAGGCCGAGCGAATATAATCAAGATGACAATACTCCCTAAACTAATCTATTTATTTAGTGCTATACCAATCAGACTCCCAAGAAACTATTTTAATGACCTAGAAAAAATAACAACAGAATTCATATGGAACAACAAAAGGTCGAGAATTTCAAGGGAAGTAATGAAAAAAAAAATTAAATGAAGGTGGTCTAGCTGTACCTGATCTAGAACTATATTATAAAGCAACAGTCACCAAAACCATTTGGTATGGGCTAAGAAATAGACTAGTTGATCAGTGGCATGGGTTAGCTTCACAGGGCAAGAGAGTGAATAAAAATAGCAATCTAGTGTTTGACAAACCCAAAGATCCCAAATTTTGAGATAAGAATTCATTATTTGACAAAAACTGCTGGGAAAACTGGAAATTAGTATGGCAGAAACTAGGTATGGACCCACATTTAACACCACATACCAAGATAAGATCAAAATGGGTCCAAGATTTAGGCATAAAGAATGAAATCATAAATAAATTGGA
This sequence comes from Sminthopsis crassicaudata, assembly GCF_048593235.1. Lineage (NCBI taxonomy): Eukaryota > Metazoa > Chordata > Mammalia > Dasyuromorphia > Dasyuridae > Sminthopsis > Sminthopsis crassicaudata. The sequence continues at coordinate 167,788,318 of NC_133620.1, forward strand.
GGAACATGGGATGGTTTACCTCTCAGACTTGTGGAGGAGGAAGGAGTTTGTGTCCAAGGGAGAACTAGAGAACCATTATTGATCACAAAATAGAACATTTTGATTACACCAAATTAAAAAGTTTCTGCACAAACAAAACTAATGCATACAAGATTAGAAGGGAAGTAACAAATTGAGAAAACATTTTTACAGTTAAAGGTTCTGATAAAGGCCTCATCTCCAAAATATACAGAGAATTGACTTTAATTTATAAGAAATCAAGCCATTCTCCCATTGATAAATGGTCAAAGGATATGAACAGACAATTTTCAGATGATGAAATTAAAACTATTTCCACTCATATGAAAGAGTGTTCAAATCACTATTGATCAGAGAAATGCAAATTAAGATAACTCTGAGGTATCATTACACACCTGTCAGATTGGCTAAGATGACAGGAACAAATAACGATGAATGTTGGAGGGGCTGTGGGAAAACTGGGACACTGATGCATTGTTGGTGGAGTTGTGAAAGAATCCAACCATTCTGGAGAGCAATCTGGAATTATGCCCAAAAAGTTATCAAAATGTGCATACCCTGGCCTTATATCCCAAGGAAATACTAAAGAAGAGAAAGGCACCTGTATGTGCCAAAATGTTTGTGGCAGTCCTTTTTGTAGTGGCTAGAAATTGGAAAATGAATGGATGTGCATCAATTGGAGAATGGTTGGGCAAATTATGGTATATGAATGTTGTGGAATATTATTTTTCTGTAAGAAATGACCAACAAGAGGAATACACAGTGGCTTGGAGAGACTTACATTAACTGATGCTGAGTGAAATGAGCAGAACCAGGAGATCATTATACACTTCAACAATGATACTGTATGAGGATGTATTCTGATGGAAGTGGATATCTTCAACATAGAGAAGAGCTAATCCAATTCCAATTGATAAATGATGGACAGAATCAGCTACATCCAGAAAAGGAACACTGGGAAATGAGTATAAACTGTGAGCACTTTTTTGTTTTGTTTTGTTTTGTTTTTCTTCCCAGATTATTTTTAGCTTCTGAATACAATCCTTCCTTTGCAACAGCAACAACAACAAAATTCAGTTCTGCACATATATATTGTACCTAGGATATACTATAAGATATTTAATATGTATGGGAATGCCTGCCATCTAAGGGAGAGGGTGGAGGGAAGGAGGGGAAAATTTTGGAAAAGAAGGGATTACAAGGGATAATGTTGTTAAAAAAAATTACCTATGAATATGTACTGTCAAAGAAAATGTTATAATTATAAAAATTAATTAAAAAAGAAAAAAAACAATAATATTCCATTACAAACATATATCACAAGTTATTTAGCCATTACCTAATTGATGGGCATCCACTCAATTTAGTAGAAAAAAAAGATGCTATAAATATTTTTGTACATGTGGATCCTTTCCCCTTTTTAATGATCTTTTTGGGATACAGACCCAGCAGACACAATACTAGATCAAAGTGTATGCACAGTTTGATAGCCCTTTGTGCATAGTTCCAAATTGCTCTCCAGAATTGTGGAATCCGTTCACAACTCCACCAACAAAGCATTAGTGTACAAGTGTTACCCATATCCTCTCCAATATTTATCATTATCTTTTTCTGTCATTTTAGCCAATATGAAACGTGTGAAATGGTTCCTTGAAGTTGTGTTAATTTGCATTTCTCTAATCAATAGTGATATAGAGCCTTTTTATATGACTAGAAACGGCTTTAATTTCTTTATCTGAAAATTGTCTATTCATATCCTTTGACCATTTATCAATTGGTGAATAGCTGATATTCTTATAAATTTGAGTCAGTTTTCTATATATTTTAGAAATGAAGCCTTTATCAGAAAACATAAAAAAGATATGCAATTTTCCCATACTTTCTTCTTTTCTTCTAATCTTAGCTGCATTGGTCTTGTTTGTACAAAAGTTTTTTAATTTAATGTCATCAAAATTATCTATTTTGCATTTCATAATGTTTTCTAATTCTTCTTTGACAATGAATTTCTTACTTTTCCACAGATTTGAGAGGTAGATAGACTATTCCTTTTTAATAGTTTTTATTTACCAGATATATGCATGAGTAATTTTACCCATTGACATTTTGCCAATTGCCAAACCTTTTGTTCTAATTTTTCCCCTCCTTCTCTCCCCCCCAGATGGCAGGTTGACCCATACATGTTAAATATATTAAAGTATAAATTAAATACAATATATGTATATAGGTCCAAACAGTTGTTTTGCTGTACAAAAAGAATCAGTCTTTGAAATAGTATACAATTAGCCTGTGAAGGAAATAAAAAATGCAGGTGGACAAAAATAGAGGGATTGGGAATTCTATTTAGTGGTTCATAGTCATCTCCCAGAGTTATTTTGCTGGGTGTAACTGGTTCAGTTCATTACTGCTCTATTGGAATTGATTTTGTTCATCTCATTGTTGAAGATGGCCACATCCATCAGAATTTATCATCATATAGTACTGTTGTTGAAGTATATAATGATTTCTTCGTCCTGCTCATTTCACTCAGCATCAGTTTATGTAATAGACTATTCCTTGTTGTCCTAATTTGCCTATAATATCATCCTTTATGTCTAACTATTTCGACCTTTTCTTCTTATAGAGTCTTAGATGTTGGTCGATGCCAATTTCTATCATAGTATTTTCCAGTTTCCCCAGCAATTTTTATCTACTAGTGAGTTCTTATCCCAGAAGCTGGAGTCTTCAGATTTATCAAATATTAGATTACTGTAGTCATTGACTATTGTGTCTTATAGACCTAATCTATTCTACTTATCCACTACTCTATTTCTTAGAGTATCAGATGGTTTTGATGAGTTCTGCTTTACAATATAATTTTAAATCTGGTACAGCTAGGCTGATTTCCTTTGCATTTTTTCCCCATAAATTCCTTTGAAATTCTTGACCTTTTGTTTTTCCAGTTCAATTTTGTTAATATTTTTTCTAGCTCTATAAAATAATTTCTTGAAAAATTTTTTTGATATGGTATTGAATATATAGATTAATTTAGGTAGAATTCTCTTTTTGTTTGTATAAGCTCAACCTATCCACATGTGCACTTGATATATTTTTTCAATTTTTTACATTTAATTTATTTGTGTAAAAATATTTTGCAATTGTGTCCATATAGTTCCTGGCGGGTTGGAGGCCAATGATTCTTAAATCTCCTTCATCTATTTTCCAAATTGTTTTCCCAATGAGATATTTCATATCTTCATCTATTTTTCATTCTTCTGACTTTGTTTTATTATTTCTTGAAATCTCATGGAGTCATTAGCTTTCACCTGTCTAGTTCTAACTTTTAAGGAATTATTTTCATCAATGTAGTTTTATACCGTTTTTCCTGATTGGACATTTTGCTTTTAAGGTATTTTTAAATTTTATTTTACCTCTTTTACAAAATTTTAAATTGTTTTTTCTTCTAATTTTCTTTCTTTTTCCCTCATTTCTTTATTGAACTTTAAAAGCCCCCCCCCTTTTTTTTTTTTTTTAGCTTTTCTAGGAATTTTTATTGGGCTTGATACCATACTAGATTTTTATGCTTGAGTTCTTTTTCTCTTTGCTTATTTTTCCACCTTATTTTATGATTTTGAAATTTTTAAAGCTGAACTCTATTCCTGATGTAGAGATGGAAAGGAAATGGCCCCAAGCTTCAAGCTTTAAGCTTTTTCTTACTGATATTTTTAAAGCTATTTCTGGATTTGGAAGTTTTCAAGGCTTCTAAGGTTGTGATCTAGAGAGATGTATGATTATTATTCTCTTGCTCTGTGCTTTGGTCCTTACCCAGGAAGAGCCCTTGATCTCTTTGAATTGTAATTGATACTGTTCCTCAGGTCCCCAGATTCCTCTTCCTTTCAAGTAATTTTCTCTATCCTTGAACTGTGACCCAGTAGTGGCTATTGGTAATGGAGTTGCCAAGCATTATTTAGTCTTGTTTTTAGTGCCAGCACAAGTATTTGCTCTAATCTCTTTCTGATCATTTGCTATGTCCCCTTACCATCTTTGACTTCTAAACTCCTGCAGCTACTGATACTACCACTTGTAGTATTGTTTCTGTGCCAGCCACCACTTGTTACAAATTTCTTCTTCAGAACTTCTAAATTGTCTTGGCTAAAAGAACATCTTACTTGAACATTTTGTTGACCCTTCACTCTAGAAAATTTTTGAGATGTTATTTTAAAGTTTCTTGGAAGGAAATGTTGAAAGACCTTCTTCTTCTTATTATTATTATTCTGTTCTGTTATCTCTGCCTCCAAGAGTCTAGAATTGAAAGGAATGTGAGGAGTGATGTATTTTCCCCCCATTTTATCTAGAATTTTATTTTTCTCCCAGCTATATGTAAAAACAATTTTTAACATTAATTTCTAAAACTTTGACTTTTAAATTCTATCCTTTCCTTCCTCCCCACCACCCCCATTGAGAATTCAAGCAAGTCAATATAGATTATACCTGTATATATGCAAAATATTTCCATAATAATCATGGTTGTGAAAGAAAACATACTCTTACCCCCCAAAAAAATCCTCAAGAAAAATGAAATATAAGAAATGTGCTTCAATCTTTATTTACACACCATCAGCTCTTTTTTTCTGGGTATGGATAACATTTTTCATCATGCGTTAAAATATTGAGGTGTGAGAAATGAGAGTTGAAAGATACCCTAATAGCATTGGAGTCCCCAGGGGTGTCACAGGTTTTTGTAAGGTTTTTGGCAAAAAATGGGTTTATTACACTGGGAAATAACTTTCCAGAGGACCAGTTCAAGAAAGGAATTAACAAAAGTTTGGGGTACAGAGTTGTTTTTTTATTAGCTTTCTATAGTTTGGGTCTAGGGAGCAATTAAGGGCTAATTTTCAATTCAATAGGGGGTGATGATTATTTCCCAGATCAAAGTGATTCATAGATTAATTGGAAGTGGGTGATTCCCATGGGAACCAGGTAGGAGGGTAGGGATCATTTTTAGGAATTTCCCCAAGCCAGGTGGCTCACCCTCCACAAAGATCAGGGGACACAGTTCTATTATATCAAAAAGGTAATGTATTTTAACTATTTAATCTTCCAGTTCTAAATCTATGGATCTGTACTTCATCAATAATTGGAAGGCTTAAATTAAGAAACTGGAAGAGTTTCTATTTTTCAACATTGGGTCTAGAACCATTTTAATGCCGGAGATATTGAGGCAAGATAAAGATTAGAGAGTATTTAATAACTTATTTAAAAGGGAGAGATTAGGGGCAGCTAGGTGGCCTTGAATTTAGGAGGACCCGAGTTCAAATCTGGTCTCAGACACTTAACACGTCCTAGCTGTGTGACCCTGGCAAGTCACTTAACCCCAGCCTCAAAAAAAAAAAAAAAAAAGGGACAGATTTACTGAGACCAAATGTATCCATGGTTTGGTCCCAGGGCTAAATGAGACTATTGTATCCAAGAATCCAGCCAACAATGTGAGTTCTCAATGACCTATATACACATGGATCAGACTCAGGGGGTAGACTGAGGCAGGGATGGAGTTAGGGTGCTGAGAGTGGGAAATGGGACTCTGACAGGGTAGGGTGAGCCATTGGAGAGGGCGATGGAATAATAGGGGGAGGCACTCTGGAGATGGGGTGAGACATCTTGATAAGACAGTAACTGACATTCCCATAGGTTGGGATGGGGAGAAGCATTCTGATATTCTAAAACATAAGATCTTTTGTCCTTATCAAATATTCTGATTAAGAGGGAGGGGTAGTTTTGAAGGATGGAGCAGAACAATTATAAACTGAGGCAGAATAATTAGGGAAACCTAGGCAGGACAATTTAGGGAAACTGAGTCAGGATAATTAAAGAGACTGAGTCAGGATAATAAAAAAAAACAAAAAAAAAAACTGTGGCACTGATGAGGTTTAGAGTGGTCTAGATTCCTGGTGGTCTAGAGGTTAGAGGCTATAAAAGAGTTAAGAATTCCCTTTAAATCGACTGCAGGTTTTAGGAGTGAAAGAATTCACTCATTCCTGAAATATTAGTTGTAAAATGAAAGTTTATTGTTAGATAGAAATCAGTTTACCCAGAGACTGACTTCTATAGTGGCAGATCTATGGAAAATGGAGTTTTTCACTGAGAGAATGCAGTTCTCAATGGATAAATAGTCCTGGCAAACTGAGTGAGCCACCGAGGTCCATCTGCAAAGACTTTAATTGATGGAAGCTCCTTATATTGGGTATCTTAGTGGGGGGTTGGGAAGCCTGAGCAGATCAGACCCAGTAGGGGCTGGGTGACCCAAGCAAGTCAGAATGGGGGCTGGGACAAGCCTGGATTGGAATTCAAAGGGATGCTTTTGACCAGGATTTGTAATTGAATCAAAGGCTCTGGCATCCCAGAAAGACAATTTGTCTGGGAGAGGATGTGCCTCAGCCAGGAGGACCTGGGGAATCTGAAAGGAATCACAGATCAATAGGAAATAGTTTCTTAAAGGGATCACAACCTGCTTCAGCACAACACCACAAAATAACATTTTTAGTGGATCACAAGATAAAGTTATCAAGATAAAATAATGGAAAAGTTCAGTAGAAATGTTTTATCTTTTAATAAAGAAAATTTTCTTTATGCTCATTCAGAAAAATTGAAATTGATATTAAAACATTCATTAGAATTTTAAAAAAGCAAATGTCAAAAAAGGACAAATTAGGAGTCATCTAAAACAGTGGTGTCAAACTCAAATAGAAATAGATTCCTGTCACCAGTAAATTGATTTGGGAACCATAACTTAACATTATTTTGTATTGTATTTTTATTTATATTGTTAAACATTTCCCAATTACATTTTAATCTGGTTCAACAGCACTTAGGAGTTTTTCAGGCAGTGAATCCTGACACTTTTGATATAAAAGATCATTAAGAATAACCCCTTTAGTGATATAAAAATATCCCCTCTGCAGAGAATAATCGTTTATGATAAAACCCAATGATAAAAAGATCATAAAAAAGATGCAATTTCCATCTACATAATCATATTTTAATCAGGTTGCCTGTCCTCTTCAGAAACAATTGTGATTTTCTTTTGAAAGACCATATTCTCTGATTAATCGGCATGGTAAATGCTATATTCAAGTCAATGAGAATCCTTAATTGTAGATGGCCAATATGTAATAAATCCAAGAACAGTAACAGTCCATTCCAGGTATTATTTGAGGCCTGTTCTCTGTTAGGGTGAACCATTCAAACTATTGGCTCACCATCTCCCTAAAAATGAATTATAAAGACATACTAGATAAATTTAGGATATCTTGAGGGAAAATGCATGCTACATATACTATTTACTCTTTAACAATGGACTTATCTGAGGTAAATACATTATTATGATAATTTCTATCATTTACCACTGTTTTGATAAGCACTTTGGTAGAGATAAAATAACAGCTATTCTATTAATATTGATGAGCATCAACAATTATGCTATTTACAATTCTGTTTTGGTAAGTACCATGGCATAGATAGTTAAGGTTGATACTGAAATGTCCAAGTATGGATTGTGTATTAACCCTGGAAGATATGTGATGTCATCTAAATGTAGCTAGTAATATTGTAAAACTATCCTAAAAGGGTATATAAACACTGGCACTCAGATTAATAGAGGGAGATCTCAAAGCACAATATTTCTCCTGGCCTCAGATATTCATTCACACTCTCGGTATTAACTGGAGCCATACTCCAACACTTGATTAAAAGAATAGAGACAAATGATATTGTTTTATATTATAGAACCCTCTTACTTATTATTATATTGTAGTTTTAAAAAATTAATTAATATTTTAAACACATTGCTTTATAAATCATGTTGGGAGACAAAAATCAGAGCAAAAGGGAAAAGCCATAGGAGAGATAAAAAAGCAGAAAAAAGAAGTGAACATAGCATGTGATGATTTGCATTCAGTCTCCTTAGTTTTTTTTTTTTTTTTTTTTTTTTTTTTTTTTTTTCTGGAAGCAGATGGCAGTTTTTGTCCAAAATCTATTGGAATTACTTTGAATCACTAAAACTGTAAGAAGAACCAAGTCTTTTTATAGATGATCATTGTGCATTCTTACTGTTATTGTTTATAATGTATTCCTATAATGTATTCTGCTTGTTTCACTAAGCATCAGTTCATGTACATCTTTCCAGGCCTTTCTATAATCAGTTTGTTCATTTTTTATAGAACATTAATATTCTATTACCTTCATATACCATAACTTTTTCAGCCATTCCCCAATTGATGGGCTTCTATTCATTTTCCACTTCTTTGCTACCACAAAAAGAGCTGCTACAAACATTTTTGTACATACCGGTCCGTTTTCCCTCCTTCATGATTTCCTTGGGATGCAGACCTGAGAATGGCACTGCTGGATCAAAGGGTATGCACAGTTTTACAGTCATTTTGGCTTAGTTCCAAATTGCTTTCCAAAATGGTTGGATTACTTCACAACTCCACCAACAATGTATTAGTGTCCCAGCTTTTCCACATCCCTTGCAACATTTATCATTATCTTTTCCTATCATCTTACCCATTCTGAGAGCTGTGAGGTGGTATCTCAGAATTGTTTCAATTAGCATTTCTCTAATCAATAGAGATTTAAAGTATTTTTTCATATGATTGTAGATGGTTTTAATTTCATCATCTGAAAATTGTCAGTACATATCTTTTGACCATTTATCAATTGGGAAATGACTTCTATTCTTATAAATTTGACACAGTTCTTTATATTTTAGAAATGAGAACCTTTATCAGAAATACTGGCTGTAAATATTTCCCCCAAGTTTTGTACTTCTTTTTAAATCTTGTTTCAGTTGCTTTTGTTTGTGCAAAAGGTTTTTAGTTTAATGTAATCAGTTGTCCATTTTACTTTTCATAATCTTATCTAGTCCTTCTTTGGTCATAAATTCTTCTCTTCTGCAAAGATCTGATATGTAAATTATCCCTTGTTATCCTAATTTGTTTATAGTATTATCCTTTGTGCCCAAATCATGTATCCATTTTGACTTTATTTTGGTATGGAATGTGAGATGTAAGTCTATGCCGAGTTTCTGACATTATTTTCCATTTTTCCCAGCAATTTTTGTCAAATAGTGAGTTTTTATTCTAGAAGCTGGAATTTGGGGGTTTATCAACTACTAGATTGTTGTGTGTATCTAATGTATTCCACTGATCCACTACTCTTTCTTAGCCAGTACCAAATGGTTTTGATGCTTTTTAATATAGTTTTAGGTTTGATGCTGCTGAGCTACCATCCTTTGTAATTTTTTTCATTAATTCCCTTGATATTCTGATATTTTTTTTTTCTAGTTCTATAAAACAAGTAGACCAATTCAGGCAGAATTGTCTTTTTGTCATATTCTATATTAGAATTATTATTTTATTAATTTATTATTTATTATTATGGTTACAAACCTATCTCTGGGCACAAGTAACTTTTGATGAAGTTGGTAAATCACTATGATGCCTGTTATAGGCATTATAGGATCATATATCATAATCTGCAGAAAATCTTTTTTTTTTGTATAAATGAAGATAGTTCAAGAATTTAAATGTCTTGCCCCCATGTAACACAAGTATAAGTGACTGAGCTGGGATTCAAACAGGTTCTTAGAACTGAAATATTGTATATTTCCTATTAGTCTATATTGCATCTCTCTAAAATCCACAATGCTGTTAGGAAATTTTTCATTTATGTCTACCTCTAACATTAATTTTATTGATCCTGGTAAATGGGGACTACTTCAAATAAGGATCATATAACCATGTGTATGAAGCTAGAAGAGTCCTCTGCGATTGTTTACTCCAAACTCTTCATTTTTGGTTGTGGGAAGAAAAAAAATTATTAATAGAGTCCAGAAGACTTTGGATCAAATGATTTAGAGCTGAAAGAACCGTATTTATTTCTAGTCCAACGTTTTCATTTCACAGATGAGGAAACTGAGTCCCAGATAGGCAAGTACCTTGACCATGAAACTACTAAGTGACAGTCAGCATTGATATTGTATACACGTATAAAGGGATCGTCCCTGACTAAATTGATTTTTCTCAGCCCAGGATAATCAAATAAAGAGGCACAAAATTAAATATAAAAATATGTATCTATATGTATATCTTCACATTTAATTTTAGCCTTGGAGGTTGTTTAGTCCAACCCCTTCATTGTTGGTTGTAGCAGAAAAATCTGGAGACTATAAAAGTCCTTTGATCAAATGACTTATCTATATCAGATATAAGTATATGACCATCACACACACATACACACACACACATATGTGTGTGTGTATGTGTGTGTACTTACATACATATTAACATTTTTGTATTAACATACAAATTAACACTTTTTCATCTGCCCCATGTATATAGATGTATATACACATGCATATACATCTATATACATGGGGCAGATGAAAAAGTGTTAATTTCTTAATTCTGTTATTCCTTTATGATGAAATATGTGAAGTTTACCTTGACACTATGATAAGGACTGGCCACTTTTGGCCATGCTCCTGATCACTTTTAAAAAACTAGCTTGTTAAATTCTGTTACTGAGTAGAGAAGACATTTCCAAGAGTGTGACCCCTGGAAGAGAGCTGCTGGATACTGAAAGCCCAGATGAGCAACTTGTCCGGCAGAGATGCTGCACCCAATGAGATAGGATTTCCTGAAGAGAGGAGAAGACATGAAGGCAAAAAGTACTAGAACTAAGTTTGCTTTGCCCATAAATATCTCATCAATCTTACTACCATTTCATTTTAAATGTCTACAGAATTTTTCCATGAATACTGTATGTTTTTGTTGGAGAATGTGCCTCAGGTTTATGGAGGAATACCCAGTAGCTACTGTACGGCATTTTTTCAATGAGCTAATCAAGTCTGTTGGCTGACTCCTGTTGGTGTTTATGAGCTAAAATTTTTAGGAATGGAGATGTGCAAAGCATCTCTTAAAATTTAGAGATTCCAGCCATTCTGGAAAGAGATTTGGAACTATGCTCAAAAAGTTATCAAACTGTGCATACACCTTTGATACAGCAGTGTTACTACTAGGCTTATATCCCAAAGAGATTTTAAAGAAGGGAAAGGGACCTGTATGTGCAAGAATGTTTGTGGCAGCCCTTTTTGTAGTGGCCAGAAACTGGAAATTGAGTGGATGCTCATCAATTGGAGAATGGCTGAATAAATTATAGCATATGAATATTTTGGAATATTATTGTTCTGTAAGAAATGACCAACAGGATGATTTCAGAAAGACCTGGAGAGACTTAGATGAACTGATGCTAAGTGAAATGAGTAGGAGCAGGAGATCATTATATACTTCAACAACAATACTATATGATGATCAATTCTGATGGACATGGCCCTCTTCAACAATGAGATGAAGCAAATCAGTTCCAATAGAGCAGTAATGAACTGAACCAGCTACACCCATCGTCTCTGGGAGACGACTATGAACCACTACATGGAATTTCCAATCCCTCTATTTTTGTCCGCCTGCATTTTTTATTTCCTTCACAGGCTACTTGTACACTATTTCAAAGTCCGATTCTTTTTGTACACCAAAATAACTGCTTGGACATGTATACATATATTGTATTTAACTTATACTTTAACATATTTAACATGAATTGGTCAACCTGCCATCTGGGGGAAGTGGTGGGGGGAAGGAGGGGAAAAATTGGAACAAAAGGTTTTGCAATTGCCAATGCTGAAAAAGTACCCATGCATATATCTTGTAAATAAATAGCCATAATAAAAATAAAATAAAATAAAATTTAAGGATTCTCTAAAGAGGAGGGCTGCTGGGGTCTCAACTTGCAAACCTGTGAATGCCAAGTTGGGGAACTAGACTCTGTAGGGGCTGTTGTATAATGGAGCCGCCAAAATTACAAAGGAGAATTCCTGATTCTATTTAGCTGTCTTTGGGGATTTAGATACTTAGGGAAAGTGGGTAATTAGCTACATGCATGCCTCATTTGATCAAAATTGAACTAAATTTCACCCTGTTGGTCTAAAAGATCTGCAGCAAAGGCAATCATTTAGTTTCTACTTGATGATCTGGTGTAATATATTACCATAGTCCTACCTTGTCATGACCCAGGACTATCTTAATTTCCTGAGATTTCTGGAAAAGGGGATATAATCTGAAAATTCTATGATCCTTACCAGTGGGAGCAGCTCCCTGGTCTGGAATAGGATTGACTTGAATCTAGCATTAGGCAGAAACTAAACAGAGTACAATTACCATTCACTTTTCTGGTTTTAACTTTCAATGTCTTTTAGAAATATAATAGATGACCTGGTGAGCTCTAGTTCCTTTAGGCTGACACTTAAGCAGCTTCTCTCTTAGAATTTGATCTTCCTTAGAGTTATGGATCACAGGTGAAGAATATGTAGACTTTCTTGGATGTTCTTCAAAGGTTTTATGAAAAGTAAGAAGAAAAGTTGATGGTTTGTATGGTTGGCATTATCAATAATGAATAATAATACCTAACATTTATATAATGCTTTAAGGTTTATTAAACACATTATCAACTTTATCTCATTTAATCACTGATTTTAATGAGTTGAGTATAATTGGGCCAGACTTCTTGTTGCACATTGTGATGCTTGAATTTTCATGACTAGAAATTCACTCTTTTGTCTTCAGGCTTCAGGAATTCTATTAAAACACAAAAATAATTACTTTAAGCAAATTACCAGTTGACATATCAGTTGAGGATCAGTTGATGACAATAATGGTAATAATAATAATAACTAGCATTTCTATTTAGCTGTAGAAAATACTTGAATTGTTAAAATTTATTGTTGGCTATAAAATCCAATTTTATTTACAAAGCATATTACAGATATCTCATTTTTATCTGCACACCAATTCTGACAGATAAATGTTATTCCCATTTTACAGATGAAGAAATAAAATCATACTATAATTAAATGACTTGTTTATGATAACACAGATGGTAAGTAAATTTGAGGCTAAATTTGAACTGACAGTTTTCGGACTCTTAGCCCACTGTTCTATTTGTTCTACCACCTAGATCAGATCTACAAATAGAGGGTTAGAGAAGAGAAAGGGGAATTGGGATGGGAGGAGGTTGGAATCTGGGAGACCCAAAAAGAAGAGAGGGAGGAAGGAAAATGTGAAGCCAAGAAGAAACTTTACCTATTTTACACAATTTCTTTGGGGATTGGTCTTATATGGGAACTGAGCAGATACATAAACTATAAGGACTTGTATTTATTTGCTTTTAAATGCTACTTAAGTTTTTATTCACTAATTGTAGAATCAGTCATGTCTTAGAAGGGACCTTATAAGTCATCTTGTCTAACATTCTTATCTTATACATAACTAAAAACAAAGGCTGGGGAGGGGGATATATCCCTGAGAAAGTTTCTTACTATATACATTATACTATATACTATATACAGGAGATACAAAGGGAGGCTGTAGAATGAATCATAATTTTAGAACTGGAAGGAACCTGTACTATATATAGACCATACTATGCAAAGTTTTTTTCGAGACAATTTGGGAGGAAAAAAAAGACATGGTTCCTATCTTTTAAGGACCTGGATTAGTTGTGGAATCCAGTGAAAAAAAATTCAATCATTTGTTTGTATTTTATCTGGATAGCCCTCAGAAAAATATTATACATGAATAAGAAAGTAATTTTTTATTTTTTAGTACTCATCAAAATAACCAACCAGGGAGTTCTTTAAAGGTAGGTATACCTTTTTTAGGGGGAAAGTTCACATGGACTTCATTGGAAAATATACTTGTTAATAGAAAAAAAAAAGAGGGAAAATTGCAAACTTTATTTAGATCAAAGATCAAAATTAGAAGTAAATTTCAAGTAATGGTTAAGATTTGCATTTTAGCAATGATCAGGTACTGTGATCCTTCTGGGTATAAAAAGAGGAGGGTATGGTGGTGAGAATTACAAACCATTTCCAGGAAATAGTAAAGGGACATTTTTCAATTAATTTCATTTTATGTTAGCCCCTCCCCAATACCTCCATTTCACCCAGGGGGATGTGTTTCTGCTTTATCACATGGTACATCATCAGAATTACAGAGAAAATCAAGAAGAGAAAATTCTCTGCAGCTCTTGAAAAAGTAGAAGACCTTGTCAAGATTTATTGTTAGCTGTAAAAATCCAATCTTAGAACCTTCAATATCGAAATGCACTGATTATCTCCTGGGCTTCTCTTAGGATTTAAGGAATCCCAGCTTTTCAATTTCATCTCCTTACCTGCCACAATCTTCAAATATTGCATAGCAACAGAACCTTTGAAACCCTTGGTAAATTGCAAGTACTGGGCAAATGGAGAGGACCTTTAAAAATATGTGCTTCCTGATTTAATAAACCGGAATTAAACATCCCTGGTATTATGATTCAGATGGTTGGAGTACAAAAATCTTGAGATAGAAAGGGCCCTCTGTAGAGATAATCATTTTTTTGTTCTATATCTCTGGTCTTAAGAATTTTAAATGATAATGTATATACTTAAGACTATGTATATAAACTATATATGCATATACATGTTACTACATACTCAACTATATACATATATGTTTATATATGTATATATCATATATACTTGTGTGTATATTTGTAAAAAAAATTGTGTGTGTGTGTGTGTGTGTGTGTATATATATATATATATATATATATATATATATATATATATATATATATCTTTTTTCCTCTCTTACTCTTTGTACTATCATTGTAGAGTCATGCCTGACTCTTCCTGACCCCATTTGTAATTTTACTTGCTAAGTAATTTGAGTGGTTTGACATTGACTTCTCTAGCTCATTTTGCAGATGAGGAAACTGAGGCAAAGAGGATTAAGTAACTTGCCCAGGATCACAAAGGAGAGAGGCTTAAATAAAATGTGGGAGTTTCCATGATGGATTAAAAAAATCCTCTTTGGATCTTCCATCTGAAGGAGAAACAAAGGAAAGGAACTAAAATTATTACACAAGGGAGCAAAAGGCCTGGGCTTTACCATCCATAATTACTATAAATTTAAAATACTGAAAGTTTCATGGGAAAGCAGGGTCCCTTTTGTACAAACAGAAGTATACTTTGCTTCTATACATTTAAGGAATTATATAATAAGACAAGAAGACTACATTATAATAAAACTATAATAAAACTTTGTGGAGTAAAATAGGATTCACCAAAATGTTGGGATGTTGTCTAACAACATTTTGTTTTTCTTCCTTCTGATAAGAATTCAATCTACAAGATGGAGCTGAGTCTAGAGGATTGTAGTGTCTTGGGGAAAAGAAACTTATCAGAAAGGGAAAATTCCAATTCTAATTCTTTTTCTTTTTATTATGATTTTAGCTTTTCCACATACCTTCAAAAGGTATGGCCATAAAAATACAAATAGGAATAATGTATCCCTGTTCCCCTCTCCCCCAATCCTTTATATTATGATTTTAGCTTTTGCAGAAATATTTGATTATATATGCATTACCATGATTTTAATGTGTTTTCTGCATTGTTTATAGTTATATGTGTATTTTCTTTGTATTTTCTGAATTTAATGTAGGGTGTAGCAATCCTTTAACTGGAATATATGTGACTAAGATTCCTTTTACATAGATAAAACCTATAGCCAAATTATAATCAGAGCTTTCCTAGAGGAAACACAGGCTAGTATCAATATTTGCCAAAAAGATACTGTTTTATGTCACTGACCTCAAATATATAACCTGATACTTGTAAATTTTGGAATAGTGTCATGGTTCATATTTAGTTTTCTGAATTAGGTATTTAAAAGAATTTCTTGATTATATCAGGTTGTCTTAAATTAATATTTTATTTCAAAGAAGCAGAGGCAATAAATAAAATATGATGTAGGCCAGACCTTCTTAAACTTTTTTCACTCATGATCCTTTTCACCCAAGAAATTTTTACATGTCCTCAGATACATAGGTATATAAGCATATAAAATAAGTATATATGTCAAACATTTATTAATACTAATTTACAATTTTGTGATACCCACATTCAGTTATGTGACTCTGTGGTTAGTGGCAGTGGGAATTCCCTTTGGTCAAGGTAGGTCCAATGTGAAAATAATTCATGAACCCAAAAGTTTGAATGGCAAAGGGAAGTTTATTGTGTTGGCACTGAGAAGCCAGCTTTGCCAGGAAGGCAGACTTCTGAGTGACAAGACCCTGGCAGAGAAATAACAAAGGGTTTTCACTGAGAAGAGGATCTCTTCACAGTGAGCAGAAGTCCTGGTAGGCAGCTGGACCAAGAGGAAAGATCCCTTGGAAAAGCATACTATTTCAGACTTCTGCAAAGAAATGAGTTTAAAATTGTCTTTTTTATGGGAGATCTGAGACTGGGGTTTCAATTGAATGAGATTCCTTCAATCTTGTCACAGCCTCCAGGCCTAGATTTTCAGTTGAATGAGACCACTTAAGTTCCTAGGAGTGGTCCTGGACTAATTTTCAGCTCAATGGAGGGTGCAGCTAGTCCCACCAAGATAATAGAATGAAAGCCAGTTTATCTTGATTCCCTGAGGCGGGCCTCTCCCAGAGGAGAGTTTCTTAAGAGTTCACCCCCATGGCCCCCCCCCCATAGTCAGGGAGGACAGTTTCAGGGTTTCACCTGTCAATTCCATACGGAGAAGCAACCCACAATTTAAGCTTTAATAGACAACTATTGGGTTATTTAAGTATTAGAGGATCTAGGAACCTTTCCTCAGCTAAACTATTTTATGAATTGTGTTGTCTTTCCCTCTTTGCACCTCATTTTCCTTATTTTTTTAAATTGAAAGAGAAATACTTGGACTTACCTATCTCACTAGAGTGTGATAAGCATCAATTGAGATAATATATAAGAAAGAATCCTTTAGCCCTATGTAAATGTAAACTTTTATTATTACACACCATATTTACAAGTTTGTATTCTTTTAAGAGTTTTTTTTTTTTAATCTTAATGAGACCTTCTGTTTTTATATCACCATCATTTCCCAATATACTGTCCTTTCTTCTCTCTGTTCCTAACCACAACCCTCTTCCCCACAGAACTTTATCTTTTAACTTAGGAAAGGAAAAAAAAGTCAGATAAACAAAGGCAGTTAGTTAATGCTTGACTGACAACCAATGTGACATTCTGCATCAGTAACCCTAAACTTATCTATCAATAATTGATTCATTTTTCTTTTTTGGGTGATATTAACACCCACTCTATTGAAACCTTCCGATACTTTGTGGTGTTCAGGTGATCCCGGGTTCTCAATAATTTTGCCAGATCTCCAAGTTTCTCTCAAGCTGAAAAAAGTACAAAGGGCCAGAGAGTCATCCAGGGGCAACATGGATAAAGTCTGAGAAGTTCATTACCAAAGGGATTGTCCATTAAGTGATGAATTGTTTGAAACTAATGGAACCAACCACTACCATGTGCAAAGGGGATGAAGTGTCTTGATAAAAAAAAGTACCCTCACTGATGAAGTCTCACATCCTTGAAGTATTGAAGGAAGTATTAATGGCTGGGAAGATGGTGGAATAGGTTGGCAAATTTCAAACTTTCTAGATTTTCCCCACAAATAAGACAAATTTGTGCCTCAGGGTATGCACAGTTTGATAGCCCTTTGAGCATAGTTCCAAATTGCTCTCCCAGAATGGTTGGATCAGTTCACAACTCCATCAACAGTGTATTAGTGTCCCAGTTTTCCCACATCCGCTCCAACATTCATCATTATCTTTTTGTCATCTTAGCCAAGCTGACAGGTGTGTAGTGGTACCTCAGAGTTGTCTTAATTTGAATTTCTCTGATCAATATGACTATCACATGAGTAGAAATGATTTTAATTTCTTCATCTCAGAATTGCCTATTCATATCCTTTGATCATTTATCAATTGGAGAATGGTTTGAATTGTTATTAATTTGAGTCAATTCTCTCTATATTTTAGAAATCAGACTTTTATCAGAATCCTTGAATGTAAGTTTCTCCCTCCCCCCCCCAGTTTATTAATTCCCTTCTAATTCTGTGTGCATTTTTTGGTACAAAAATTTCTTAACTTAATATAACCCAATTATCCATTTTGCATTCCATATTGTACTCAAGTTCTTCTTTGGCCACAAATTTCTTTCTTCTTCACAGATCTTAGAGATAAACTATCTTTTGTTCTTCTAATTTGCTTATAATATAATTTTTTATGTCTAAATCATGAACCCATTTTGATCTTATCTTGATATAAGGTGTTAGGTGTGGGTCAATGCCTAGTTTCTGCCACACTAATTTCCAATTTTCCCAACAGTTTTTGTCAGATAGTGAGTTCTTATCCCCCAAAACTGAGGTTTTTGGGTTTGTCAAATACTAGATTACTATAATCATTGACTATTTTGTTCTGTGAACCTAACCTATTCCACTGATTGACTTTTTTATCCAGTACCAAATGGTTTTGATGACCACTGCTTTATAATATAGTTTTAGGTCTGTTACAACTAGGTCACCTTCATTTGCATTTTGTTTCATCAATTTCCTTGAAATTCTTGACCTTAAAATATTATAATGAATGAAAATATAGAACAAAATGTGAAACATCTTAGAAGAAAAGCAACAGATCTGAAGAACAAATCACGAAGAGAAAATATAAGAATAATTGGGCTGCCTGCAAGTTGCAACCCAAAAAAAAGAACCTTGATACAATAATGCAAGAAATAATCCAAGTAAATTGTCCTGGAGTAATAGAACATGAAGGGAAAGTATAAATGGAAACAATTTACCAATTACTACTTCAATAAGATCCTTGTAGAAAACACATAACAATATTATTGCCAAATTTTGAAATCCTAGATCAAAGAGAAAAATTTGGAAGCAACAAGAAAAAAAAGCAATTCAAATATGCTGGAGCTACAATTAGAATTGTACAGGACTTATGAGGACCCACAATAAAAGACTACAGATCCTATAATTATATTTGCTGACAACCAAAGAACTAAGTCTATGGCCAAAAATGTCATATCTAGCAAAATTATCTATAATATTAAATGAGAAAAAAAAAGGACATTCAAGAACCTGCAGATTTTTAAGACTTTCTATGAAACAAATCCAATCTTAATAGAAAATTTAATGCATAAGAGCCAATATCAGAGACTGATTTCAAGGAACATAGACAAATAGTTTTTTTTTTTTTTTTTTTTTTTTACATGGGAAATGCATGCCATGTGTTTAAGATTGACATCAGCAATAGGGCAGCTCAAAAGAAAGATTGGGGCAGACTTAAGGTAAAAATAGTAACTGTGTTATATAAATAGGGTGTTGAGGAAGAACAGACACAGGAGCATTAGAAAGGGAAGTAGGGCTTGGAATTCTGAAAACCTACTCACATTGGGATAGGTTAAATAGGCAACACTACATATTTTCCATGAAATGTATAGCACCCTCCAAAATTTATCAAGAAATAAGTGGGGAGGAATGGGTGGACAGGGAAACAAAGAGTGAGGGAAGAAGACAAGAAAAAGGGATCCATGGCTGGGGGAAGGTTAAGTAATAGCAAGGCAAGTTATGGAGCAGAATTAAAGCAAAAAGTAAACAGGGACAGGAAAGATGGTGTATATGTGTCTAGTTGATGGGTTGAGGTATGTGTGTCTATGTATATATATATGTATATATGTATATATAAATATACACTTTCTTAACTATAGCCTACTTAGGGGTGGTGGAGGATGAAAGGGGGAAAAAATAATAAAGTAAATAAGGTATAGCAGAGAGCAAAAGAACAATTTGCAAGACAGTAAAGAAAAGATGGACACTCACAAATACAATTTATTCTAATATATATATATATGTATATGTATGTATATATATATGTATATATACATATGTGTATATATACATATATATATACATACATACATATATATATATATATATATATATATATATATATATATATATATATATATATATATATAAATACTTTTTTGAACTGGCAATTTGTTTTTATATATTTTGACTCCTCCCTGATGTTCTGCTGGGAAAAATGAGTTTTCTTTTGTATTCCTTTTCTGTTTTCCTTTTTTCTTATTCTGGTATTTTAAAAAATAAAATAAATTTTAAAAAAAGAAGGAAGTATGTATGAATGATTACTTTGATTCAGTCTCTAAGATTTTCAAGTAAATCAGTAAGTTGTGTTGTGGTCTGGAGATGTGAGTTATATGGATATGATCACTGTTTGAATAAATAAAAGTCAAGCCATAGTAGATGTCCATTAGTCTCAGGATGTCCTCTGATATTAATTTCCTCTTTTTCTATTTTTTTCATTGACATAAAATGCCCCCTCTACTACCCCTGTCCTTTTCCCTCCCTCTTCTCTTGCTCTCTTTTTTTTTCTGTCCCTCTTTCTGTTTCTCTCTTCCTCTCCTTGTCTTTCTCCTTCCTCTGCCTTTTTTTTTTTTTTTTTTAAACAGAGACTAAAGGAGTAAAAATAAATAATTCAACAGCCATCCCTGCCACCTCAGGCATGATTTAGGGTGCCCTTCACAGATAAGGTAGCATATTTATCATGATATACTGGTTTGTTATGAGGAGTAGTTTATCATTTTTCACCTCAAGAAACAATTTAAAGTTAGCAAAGTAAAATAGACAGCCATTGAGTTACCATAAGCATTAGAGGAACTAAAAAACTTTTAACATCCAAACAAACAAACAAACAAAAAGAACCAATTTCCTTTATATTATGTGTGAAACTAAGATACCTCAATTACCACTATTTAGATTTTTCTGGTTTATTAAGTTTTTTAAAGTAAAATTTCACTGTCATCTTCTAAGAAAATTGTTTTTCTGTCTCTGGTGATACAACTTTGCAAAGTTCAGGATAAAGCAGGATTAATTGTCTAAATTCCAGAAATTGATGAATTGATGGAATTATAAATCTCAACTTTGTGTATGATAAGAATAGTTCAATGAAGGGTTATTAAGCATCGTACCTCTCATCACAGGCTAAATTATATAGTAATAATAATAATAATATATTACACGGAACAATGAAACTTTGTCAATGAAATTCACAGCAAAAAGCAAGATGTATCTTTCTAGTCTCAACTTTCAGTATTTCCTTTCACACTATTTGCACTACATTCTAAATAATTTAATAAGGGAAGATGCTTTATAGTGTTTTCAAATCTACAAAGGTTCTCCAACTCCATCCTCTCATTGAATCCTTGTAATCACCCTATGAATTAGGTACCACAGACATTATTCATATCATTTTTCAGATAATGCAACTGAGACTAACATCACAAAGAGAGCACATAACAGAAATGAGATTCTAACCAAGGTCTCTCTGGCCTCCAAATTCCATATTCTTTTCATTGCTCTACCTTACCTATTAACCTAAAGTTGGATACAGAACATTAGCTCCAATATGACAGTTCTGAAAATTATATTTGCTACATTAGAACTAAATAACATCTGACTTCTCAGGACAGACATCAAAATAATTAAATTGTTCCTCAGAGTAATATAAAGTGCTACAAGAATAAATTGGTTTTGAGTAAAAATATTTCACTATTATACATTAAAGAGCCTAAATACCAATTGAAATGAACAATAATTGATATCTATATGTTTTATATACATTATGCCATTGGATATTCACAATAACTGTGAGGTAGGTTTATTATTCAAATTAACACTCACATTTTACAAATGACAAAAGTAAGTTTCAGAGAAGTTGTGTGATTTGTTGCACAGGTAATAGATGATGAATTCAGAACATGAACTTGTCTCAATTGACGATATGTCCAGTGTTCTTTCTACTATTTCTAGCTGCTTTATTAATTTAAAGCAACAAAACTTTGAGTTGGATGGGCTCTTAAATAAAATAGAATCATTTGAAGCAGTGGACCTAAACCATAATGAGCAATGGATCTGTGTCAACGTGTATTCAGTGACATGCCCTTGGCATCTGTTCAATAGATAGCTTTTCAACATTTTTATCAGGAATTTGTCATAGAATGCTTTTCAGTTGAACAAATGAAACAATGCTGAGAGACACAGCTAATATGTTAGATGATGAAATTCAGAAAGATCATAATAGAAAAGAATGATTCCAAATAGAAATAATAAAATGTAATAGGGCTATACACACATACATATACACACACATATACACACACTCACACTCACACACTCGTATAAATGGACTCAATAAATGGACACAAGAACAGGATGGAAAAGGCATTATTAGACTATGGGTAATGTGAAAAAAAAATCAGGACTTTTAATGGCACGTTAGCTCAATTGAGTCAACCATAGCAGTTAATACTCAGACTGAATTAATAAAAATATAATGTCCTGAACAAGAAATGAGATGTTTCTGTTGTATTCTACCTTAATCACATGACATCTGAATGTTATTTTCAGTTATAGATGCCCTATTTTTAGAAAAAAACATTGGCAAGCTGGCATAAGTCCAGAGACATAGCCAGGGTGGTATAATGTTTTCCTTATGAGTATGCCTTATGAGTATGAGGGTTGAGATCTTTAGCTTTGGGGGAAGAGATTGAGGAGTTATGATAGCTGTCTTCAAGTATTTCAAGTCCTATTATGTGGAAAATGGATGAGACTTATATTTTATTTGACCCTAAAATATAGAGCTAAGCACACTTGGGTGGGAGTTTCTAAGAATTAGATTTTGGCTTGGTAAGAGAAAACACTGCTTTTGTTTTTCCATATTAAATCATTTTATTTATAAATTTTAAAATTTTGCTTCTTATTTTTTTTGAACTTGGTAATTGCCAACAAACAATGTTACCCTGTACAAAGAGGCACAGAAAAAGAAGAATACTTAAAAAGTTGTAAATCTCTATTATGTTCACTTTGATTTTCCCCCCCAATTTAACATGGAAGTTCCAATACTGTCCTACTTGTCTCTGCCTTTTTATTCTGCTTTCTTTATGATTTAAATGATTCCTTAATTCTATATTTTAAAACACTATTCCTACTATAGCTCTTCCTCTTCCCACCTTATAAAAATAACTATAGTCCCACAAAACAAATCCACACATTGGATGCATGTAGAATCTATATCTAATCCCACCATTTCTATCTCAAGTGGAGAAAAGCCTCTTCTAAAAATATGATTGATTATTGCATTGGTCATAGATATCTTTCACAACTGTTTTATTCTACCAATGTTATAGTCATTTTTATAAATTATTCTGCTGCTGCTCACTTTGCTCACTTTAATCTATATTGATTTACAACTCTTCCCAGGGTTCTGTGAATCCATTCCCTTTAATCACTTCTTACAGTATGCTATATTCTTACATTCATACACTCCAATTTGTTTCTTAATAGATGGGCACCCATATTGTTTTCACTTCTATGTCAGTACAAAAAGTGTTGCTATAGCTTAATATGTATAGTTTAGTGACTTTTTGGGGTACAATTCTAAATTTATTTCCAGAACAGTTGGATCATAGTTATACCACCAGTTCGTTTGTGTCCTTGCAGTCCCAATTCCCCTTCAACAACTGTTCTCCTTTTTGGTCAATCTCCCATCTTTTGGGTAAAAAATGGAGTCTTGGAGTTGTTTTAATTTGCATATTTCTTTTATTAATAATTGAAGCATATTTATGTAGTTGTTGATAATTTGCCTTTCTTCTTTTAAGAGTAATATGTTCATATCCTCGGACTATTTTTTTGGGAATGCCTCTTATTCTGTACATTTGCATCAGTTCCCTATCTATAGTGGATATTAAACTTTATTAGAAACATTTGTTGCAAAGTCTTTTTCCTAATTGACTATAAAGAAACACTTTAAACCAAAGGTGTTCAAAAGTGAACAGGCAGTTTCTAGAGGGAGTGAATTCCTTATCATTGGAAGTCTTCAAATAGGCAGAAAACCACTCATCAGGGAAAGAGTTTGGAAGAGATTCCTGTTCAGGTATGAATTAGAAGGACATCTGAGGGACCTTTAATTCTGAAATTCTACAAGTTTTTTTTTTTTTTTTTTTTTTTTTTTTTTTTTTTTTTTTTTTTTTTTTTCTGAGGCAATTGGGGTTAAGTGACTTGCCCTGGGTCACACAGCCAGGAAGTGTTAAGTGTCTAAGGTCAGATTTGAACTCAGGGCTTCCTGATTTCAGGGGGAGTTTCGACAATTTCCAACTGGTACATTATATGTTTAAATATATTCTTATGAGATGGCTAGGGATTCTATATGCTATCTATGAAAACGTTTCTATTGGAAAAATCATTCTAAATTCTAAAACTACTAATTTCAAAACACATTTTGATGATGATCCATTCTTAAATTAATGGTTACTTTAAGAGGCTTGTGTGTAAAAAATTCAATAAACAAAAACAGGGCTGACTGCAAAACTGGGAAGTAGTCAACATTAGTTTTGGTTTCTATTCACATTCAGCAATCCTCTTTCCTCTCAGTTTAATTCTGTAACCTCTTCCCAAGTGTTTTGTTTCTAATTTCAACATGGCTTCCTTCCCAAGATCTATCCAAATAATTTCTGGCTAATGTAGTACTCTTTTAAGAGGTATTTAATTTTTAATTAGGGATAGTAGAAGGCAGCATTGTATAGTAGAGAGAGCACTAGTTTGGACTCAGAGAACTTGGGTTCAAACTAACCTCTTTTATAGATTACAGGCAAGTCATATAACATCTCTAGGTCTTAGTTTCTTCAGCTATAAAATGAGAGGATGGATTAGATGGCCTATCAGCTTCTTTACAGCTGTAGATCCATGACTCTGTGAAAACCAGAAAAGCCTTCAACACCCTAAAGTGTGGGAATTTAGGCACTAATGGATTATGGGAAGTGAATTGGAAAAAGAAGTGGATGGGGTACCCTATGTCCCTAAAATCACATTTTATTTATATAATTCTCTATTTTGCCTATTTATAAGACTAATTGTTAAGAAAGTCATGGTTTTGGATAATGATTGAAGCATCCTTTAGGAAAAAAAGATAACAGATTTCTGATTTCTTCCTGCCTACTGCCTGTTCAATAAAGTCCAAACACCTCAACACAATCTTCCTCAACCTAACTTATGTTCCTTTCCTCTTGTATTCTATGCCCCAGTCAAAATGGGCTATTTGCTGCCTCTGATGATGTCCACTACTTTTTTGGCCTCCTGCCCAAACTCGTGATATTTCTTAAAATTTGCATATTTTCTTTTCATCTCTTCCTTTTGAAATTGTAGTCATTCTTAAAAGTCCAAGGTAAAAAAAAGTGACTTCCATGTTGTCTTCCCTAAGGCTCCTCCCTCATTATTATTTTAATCTAATAATGAACTCTCATAGAATCTTGTTTGAACTTCTTATGTTCAATTTTCATGTGGCAATTAAGTGTGTGAAGATCTAAGTTTTTACTTAGATAAAGTTTATGCCAGCATCTGGAAATATATATTATACTTATGATAATAGAAATCAGCTAGTCCATACCCTCAGTTTACAGATGAGCAACTGACATAGTTGTATAATACTTGTCTGAGGTGGCAAGTAGTAAATAAAAGAGCCAGAATTTAAACCTAGAACCTCTGCTCTAAAACCACTTTGCTTTTTGCTATGCAACTCTACTTATTTCTTATATTTACATTTTACTTTGTTATTAAATATTATGGTGAGACAGCTCAAACACTTACTTGTTGTATAACCCTGGGGATGAGATTTATGCTTGTCTCCATTTCCTCATCTGTAGAATGAGCTGAGAAGGAAATGCCAAGCCAATCCAGTATCTCTACCAAGAAAACCCCATGATATGTTATGGTCCACAATGTCACAAAGAGTCAGGCAGGACTGAATGACAACAGCAAAAGTAGGTAGGTCTCCAAACAGGTCTTCCAAAGTCTTAACTCTTGATTTAGTTTCTTTCTCTCTTCACTTCTGGTCAATCACAATAAAGGAGCAACTTCTTGATATCACTCCAAGGTTGCTCTCTGTTCTGGCTTTTTAGTTTCCCATGGGCAGCAATAGATATAAAACTGCACTTCTGAAGGATTGAGGTGCAACAGATTTAAACCAGTAGTATTTCCTTTCTTTTTATCTTATTTTTCTTCTCTTTTTCTTGGATTTGGGAAGTCCTGCAGTGTCTAGGATAGCAATTGTTTTTGTTTTTTAATTTTATTCTTATTTTTGTTTCCATATTCTTTCCCTTCCTCCATTCTTCCCATACCCATTGTAAAGGCAAGAAATACAATATGGAACATATATATATATATATATATATATATATATATATATATATATATATATATATATAATATATAAATATAATTAAAGGAAATGTAATAATTATATAACTTACTACATAACTACATAAAATATGCTCTCTATGGGTCATCTATCTGGAGGTGAATAGAATTTTATATTTTAAGTCTTTCAGTGTTGTAATGTATCATTCTATTATAGATATCAATTATTAAGCCAATGCTATTCTATTTCCCAGAAAAATTTGGGTCCTATATTCTCTGGATTAAATTAAAGATTTCATATCAGGGAACTCATGAGGTCTGGGTCTAACCAACCTCTGGTACTGACAGGTCCAGACACTGAAAGCCTCAATAGAATTAGTACCTGCATGACTCTTCAATTCAAACCAATGGCATTATGTACAAAGTCTTCAAGCTTTGCTTTTGAGTTTGGTTAGTCTTTTAAGCAGCTATTCACAAAAGTTGTTCAGCTCCATAGTACAGCTTTCTGATGTGTGTGTATGTGTATATTTAATCAAAGGAAAAAAAAATTTGTGAAGGGTTCAAATTGAGGCTTACTCAATATGCAGGGTTATGAAAATACCAAGTGTACTTTTTTTTTTCTCTCTCTCTTTGGTTCAACCTTTCCTGCTCAAATTTGTATTAAGGGAAAAAACAATCTTCCTCCTCCTTCCCCCTAGCTTCATTCCCTTTCTGTATAGTTCAATAACCAGTACAAAAGCTTGGGTTTGTTGACTAGTACTTTAAACATCACCAATAACACTGATTAAATAGCATAAGCCCCAAGTAGAAATTAAAATATTTAGTGCTGGCTGAAGAATCTGGAAATGAGCAGTGGGAAAGGGAGAAGTAGAGGGATTACCAATGAGGCAAAAGTAAAACTTGAGTCCTCCAGAAAGGGACTTAAGGAGGGAAAGATTTACTGCCTCTTCTGCTCACTTGTACCTGGATCAGAAACATGTCTGATAGCTTCTGGAATTCATGATCTGAATTCCTCCAGGCCCTTACTTCTTCATCATTTTGTATTATTACAAGACTGACACATTCTGCCTTTCTAGTATTTTTTTCATGGCCTTTCTGCTTACTAGTTTAGTTGCTATGCTGTTTCTTGATGAAAGTAGTTAAAGATTGCCTCATCATTATATGGCCACACCAGCATCCATCTAAATTCAATATTATGGGCATCTGGAACTTTGGGTAATCTGTGCTAGGTTAAAAGACAAGGAAATATTGGATATCCTGTCTCACTGCCCATAGCAGCTAGGTCTCTGACTCTTAAACAAGATTTATATAGCTATGTTTCAGTGGGCATGACAAAAAAAAAGTAAGAGTTGCATTAAGGAGTCATTTTTGAATACATTTTTCTGTATTGACCTAAAATTTCCCTGGGCAGTTTATAATTTATATGCTTGAGAGTTCTCTGTAAATTCTCATTCTCTTTATTTATTTTCCTCTGTTTCTTTCTTTCTCATCCTTATTTTGTGGGATTAAATTTCCAGGTGCTCTAATATCCAATGTCTAGATCCTGAGAGTTCTGGCTTTCAAAAGATTTGAAATACAGGCAGGCTTTGTAGGAATGATAGAGGAAAGAAGAGTTTCCTTCTTTTTTTGCAGGAGGTGTAACAATGTTATCCTTCATTGCCATCACGAAAATTGAACCATGACAGAACACAACTCAAGATCAGTGATGTGGTGACATTTTTCTTTGAAAATGGTTTTTAATTTTTTTTTCTTTTCTTTTTTTTTTTTACCCAGTAACTACTGAATAAAAACTAAACTTATCATTTAGTTAACATTATGAGTTGTACCAATCAATTTTTCTCACCTTCAATGGCTTCTTGGGAAAATTAAGGGTACCTTCTCAGCTAACTCCTATTTGTCTACCTTAATTTTGAAAAAGTAAGCATATTACTTGGGTATGGAACTCAGTATTTGGAAACATAAATGTCATCTAGGCTCCTAAGGATAACCAGAAAAGCCTAGGGACAAAGTCAGCTTTCAAATTATGTTGATCAGGAAAATGCTCCTTCTTTCTCCCAGTATATTCAGAAAAATGTAGATAGGAATAATATCTGTATTTGTGGGGTCTCTTTTGGTGAAAGTCATTCCTAAGGATGGGGAGGAAGCTATGCATGTCTGGGAACTTACTCCAAGTGACCAGCACAGTTTTGTGGGATCCCTATTAGGTTGAAAGCCATAATAAGGACATAGTAACCAGGTGTATGTATAGCAAGAAATAAGAATGAGGCAAGTTATTCTTCACTGTGTATAGCCATGGGTGTCTAGGCAGCCCCACATTAGAACTACTTGCTAAGCATGATGCAAATCTTAATGACATATGTAATGAAGTTTTGCTGCTCATCCTCCATTTGTTTGATTTATATAATTACCATGGGACTTTTTGGGGGTCTTTGCAAGGAGCCATTGAATAGTCTGGCTACCACACCAGACTTCCTGATGGAGATCTGATATCTAATGTATTATCTGGCACCCCCAGACAACCCCTATGTAACTAACCCATTGTGATTATTAAAACTCTCATATTATAATGGAGTTCCATGCCTCTATCTCTGGTACAATTAGTTTGCCCCTTGCTTAGGGTTGGGTGAGGAAGAGGAAGCTTGGAGTTCCCTTGATTGGAGAATTTGGAATCCTACAGTATGGTTACCTCTGAGTCTTTATGATTCATCCCAATATGTGGAATAAGATTTTTACCAGGTCCTTTTTTAATTTTGGTGGATTCTCATAAATTAATCCTATTTGACTCCTTTTTGTATTGAATCATATGCATGAAAGAATTTTTCCTTCCTTTTCAAGAAAAAAAAATCATAAATTTCCAGGTATATTCTATAAAAACGTGTTAAGAGAGAGAAAAGGTGTCAGAAATTAGTATATAACCCAATTCTTTATCCCTAATAATGTGAAAGAAGTAGAGATGTAATAGAGGTCCGATAAAAACTCTCTTCCTGAACATTGGGATTGCCCAAGTGACAAGGCTTTTTAACTATCTGAAGCCCTTCTCTGATCTTCTGTCCTAGCATAATCCATTAGAGGTTACCCTAGTTTTCCTGAATCCCCACAGTTTTGATAGCTTTTCATAAGCCCATTTTCAGCTAATAATCCCTTTTCAATCAGTCTCCTCTAGAAGACTATAAATTCTTTGAAGTCAGTTGAATCACATGCATGAAAGAATTTTGCTCTCCTTTTTAAGAAAATTCTAAAGAATTTCAATAGCTATTCTGGAAAGAAAATGGATTCAAAGCCTTAAATATGAAGTTTTTATTTCAGATAAGAGTTTAGAAAAGAATTCAAAGTAATTCACTGTTAACATCACCTCATTGACTCATTGCTGTTTCCATGGTTTTTCCACATGCAGTTTATTGCCCCTTCCCCTTGTTCCACTTAATCCACCTCATTCAACTTAGCCTTTATTAAGCAACCACAGCCTTAGTGGCTGATAATAAGTATATTAATACTCTTGGGTGCTGTGATGAGAGACCTATAGCACTGTTGCTAATAGACTTTGTCCTGCATAAAGAACTGACTCAGAGGATAGAAAAATCTTTTTTTTTTTTTTTTTTTTTTTCTGAGGTTTATGTTTCATTGCTGGTGATGAGGTTCAAGAAATTCTGTATAGCATATTTCATTAGCTTATCATATGTGAACTTTATTTAAATATTTGTCATTTTCTCTGTTCCACTTGCTATTGACTTAAAGAATATTCACAATAATGAATGTCAGTTTTTAAGGAGGTAGCTAGGTGACACAGTGATAGAGCATTGGACAGGAAGTCAAGAAGGCCTGAATTCAAATTTGACTTTAGACTAACTTTAAGATACTGGGAAGATCACAACTCTATTTGCCTCAGTTTCCTCAACTACAAAAACTTGTATAAAAATATCATTTACATATCAGAATTATTGTGAGGATCAAATAAGTTGATATTTGTAAAGCATTTAGAAAAGTACCTGGAACATATTAAATGTATATAAATGCCAGTGCCTTTCCCCCTTTCTTAATGTTAAGTGTCCGTGGTACATCCATTTATTCAGTAATGGGCATTTAGATCTGACTTCTTCATGATTGGAGGGGATTCTTTTTCCCAATTTGCCTATAGAGGTATTAGAATTATAGATAGAAATAGATGAATTGATCTATCTATATATATATATGTATATATGTATATATGAATACATAGATAATATGTAAATTAAGTATAAATAGATCACATATAAATAGATCTATATCTCTCAATATAAATAGATAAACCTATATCTACATAAGTAGATCTATCTATCTATCTATCTGTCTATCAATCTATTTCTATGGTATTTCAATTTAAGCCATTAAAGCTTAAACTACACCAAGACTTTTGGGACACCTTGTATTTACCACATATAACAAATTAACTTGAAATAGTTGTGGGAAGTCCAGTGCTATTACACAATGCCTTAATTACAAAAGGAAAAAAAAAAGAATCAGAAAAATGAACTCAAGAAAATAAGAGAGGTGAACCTATACCAGGAGATAATGTAGAGTTGAATATACATTGGCTTGTCTGAGAATCAGCTACCAGCATAATAACTCAAAAACTTTGTGAGTTCAATTCTAGACCATGACAAAAAAGTGAATATCACAATAAAGTGAATCACACGACTTTTGGTTTCCCACTGAATATAAAAATTATGTCTACACTATACTGGATTCTATTGTGTATAATAGTATTATGTCTTTTAAAAGTACATAATTTAATTAAAAATACCTATGTGTAAAAAACAAAACAAAACAATTACAATGAACTCCTGCTAATCATAATCTAAGCCTTCAGTGAATCAGAATCTTTTTTGCTGTTAGAGGGTCTTGCCTCACTGTTAATAAGTCCTGACTTATCAGAATGGTCTTTGCTGAAGGTTTGAGTGGTTATGGCACTTCTTAAACTAAGACAACAATGAATTTTTCCACATCAATTGACTTTTACAAAAGATTTCTCTGTAGTATGCAATGCTGTTTAATAGCAATTTGTCTATAATAGAATGTCTTTGAAATTTTGAATCAATCCTCTCAAATCCTATCAAAACTTTATTAACTAAGTTTATGTCATATTCTTCATAGGGAGGTCCAAGGAGAGGGAAGGAAACAGGAAAATGGCCAATGAGTTGAGCAGTGAGAATACACATAAGCATTTATCAATTAAGTTCTCTGTTTTATATGAGCATGGTTCTTGGTGCCCCAAAACAATTACAATAATAACATTAAAGAACACTGATCACAGATCATTGTAACAGATATGATGATGAAAAAGTTTGACATATTGTCAGAATTTCCAAATTGTGACATAGAGACATGGCTGTGATGTCTCTTGCTAGTGATATGTGCACATGCTAGTGAAAAAATGATGCCATTAGATTTTCTCAGTAATAGAGTGGACACAAACTTTCTATTTGTAAAAAGAAAAAAAAGCATTATCTGCAAACTTCAATAAAACAAAGCACTATAAAATGAGGTTTGCCTGTAAGAATCAGACCAAATAAATAGTGAAGTATTGTTAATACCGAATTTAAACTTCAACTGTTTAAAAAGCTAGGATAAGCTCAAATGAAGAAGGTCAACCAAATTTAATATAGTCAAATTAAGAAATGATATAATATGCCTTTTGTGCTTACTTTTGACTATTATTACTGTTTTGTTGTTATTTAGTCACTTCAATAATGTCCATCTCTTTGTGACTTTTGGGGGGGTTTTCTTGGCAAAGATATTAGAGCAATTTGCCATTTCTTTCTACTCATTTTACAGATAAGGAAACTGAGACAAACAGGATTAAGTGATTTTCCCAGGATCACATACCTACTAAATGTCTGAGGTCAGATTTGAATTCAAGATGATTTGTCCTGACTCCAAGCCCAGCACTCTATTCACTGTGCCACTCAGTTACCCATTTCATTTATTCATTTATTTATTGTAGTTAATTAATAATTATAATAATGACAACTAACTTTGGATTTTTTAAAAAAACATGCTATTTCACTGATATTTTTGAGGGTTTTTTTATTGTTCTGTTCTATATTTTGTATTATTTGATTTATTTAAGTAATCTGTATATTAATAAGAGTCCTGACCCATTAACATGATAGATGGGAACCATTTTGAAGGTTTTTTTCTCAAATTTCCTCTGGCTCATGAAATTTGCTCTGTCAGTATCAGTATCTGATTCATTTTGTTTTCTACACCTTTGAACACACATAGGCCAACCAAAGATGAAGTTAAAAATATGACATAAATATATAACAAAAATAAAAATAGGTTATGTTTTAAACTTTTTAATTATCAAGAAAATCTCTTTTCTGTGTCAGAAAAATAGTAGGCAACCCTCTCTTTCAGTGAGTGCCATCGGATCCAAATAGCCCACTGGCTCAAAATAACATTGAAGGAATATGATTGGGTTTTTTTCATGGTGTGCATTATCTCCTGATGTGTTAATTTTTCTAGAACTACACAGGATACATTTTAAGCTATGGCTGCTTCCCAGTTGTTGCCATTTTGATGTCTTCATTTGGTGTCTGCTCCACATGGGGAATGGGGTTCCCTATAAGGATGACTGTCTCTTTTTATGACTTTTTTTTCCATGCTTCTTTCTTGTCTGGGCATTTCCTTATATCTGGAATTGGAACCCTTTTGTGGCCCATTTATGAAGAGGAAAGGTTATTTACCTGGCTACTAAGGCTATACTGATAAGTTAATTAACTATTTTTGTTTTATCACTATGAATAAATATTTCCATTCTATAAAATATTGAGATTGTGAAGAATATTCCTATTCTTTGTTGTTTAGATTTATTATATGCCTAAACATATAACATTAATTCCCTGTGCTAGAAATAAAGGCAAAATTTAGGTAAGAAACTGAACAGTGGCTGTAAGTAATGATTTTAATCATTAAAAGAAAGCTCTGATGCATTCACAAAATCCTCTATTCATCTAGTCACTGAAATTCCTTTTATATTTTTAGCTTAAGGCTTTATAGTTGGTTAAAGTACAGCTATCTCTGGCACAATTTTAAGTTACTCTTAGAAATACATACTTCTATATGAATGAAAAACACAAGAGCAGATTCTAGGGGAAGGTTAGGTAAAGCCAACCTGTTAGAGAATCCTGGGTCCATGTGGGAGAAAAGAAGGAAAGGTGAACAAACAAAAGAAAGAAATAGGAACAAGGAGAGAAATTTTGTTACTTCTCTAGAGCCAGCCTCATTCTCAATGTCCAATCTTGTTTGGTTAAGTCAACACTATCTTCAAACCAGTTTCTCCTATCAAACCTGTCCTTGGTTATGTGGTCTACAGAATTTTTTCATTGACTTTTATGAAATCATAGATGGAATACTTAACATCCGTTCGTTCAAGATTTCCACAATCTAATGAACTAAGGTTGTAGCCTTATGGATGAGGGGTATTGTGGAAGCAGAATTGATAAGACTGACAATTGATTTGATATGAGTTGAGGGAATGGTAAGAAACAAGGTTGATTTCAAGGTTTTGAATCTTGCTGAGAAGAATAATTATCTCATCAGAATTTTTTCATTGACTTTTATGAAATCATAGATGGAATATTTAACATCCGTTCATTCAAGATTTCCACAATCTAATGAACTAAGGTTGTAGCCTTATGGATGAGGGATATTGTGGAAGCAGAATTGATAAGACTGACAATTGATTTGATATGAGTTGAGGGAATGGTAAGAAACAAGGTTGATTTCAAGGTTTTGAATCTTGCTGAGAAGAATAATTATCTCATCAGCAGGAATATTGAAGAGGAGTTGATTTTGGGAAAAAGATAAGGATTTCTGTTTGAATATGTTGAATTTGAACTACTTCTTATGCATCTGGTTAGAGTTATGCAATAGACACTTGGTTATGTGGAATTACGAGAGGGGGGGAATGGGGGAGGGAGGGAGTGTTGAGAAGTTATTAGGAGGTAAGAAGGAAGATGCAAAAAAGTGTTGAGAACTTTTTCTAGGAGTTTCATGTGAGAATTTCCTTCATAAAAAATGAAATTTATAGTAAAGTTCTAGAGAATTGCCTAAAGCACATAAGGTTTAGGTTACTTGCCCAGTTTCACATTGGTAGTCAAAGGTGAGATTTGAATCTGTGTCTTTCTGACTCCAAGCCTTACACACTAAGCTTCAGGTACCTCTTTATATACTTATGTACATACATGTATATGCATATATATATATACATACATATAAACACAAAATATATATACACATAAATACACACATATACATATAGATAATTAGTAGTCAACAAATATATGTGATTGACTATTAATTCCAATAGGATTTGGAGGGAAGAGATGATTTTTTCTTTGTATTCCCCGTACTGTTGAATTCAGTTGAATGAATTGAAGAGTGTATTGACATTTCAATTAGTTTTAAATGCCCTTTGTGATGTTTTCCTACACTTGAACATGGTAGGTTGATCTGTTTCAAGGTTTATTTCTGCAAATGGGCTGAAATGAATCTGGTAGATGCATTTTTAAGACTAGGAAATACTTACTTTATAACCATTCCTCCTCTTATTAGAAATCTTATTAGAGATCCTTGGAGTAGAGAGAAGATGGGGACTTACCAGGAAGAAAGTCTGGTTGCCATGGTGACCATGTGGCACATTTTTACCCTGGGTTGAGAATACAAGGTAGTTTCCAAACAACAGTGCAGCATCTGAACTTATATAGTGAGAATAAAAATGCTTTCAACAAACACAGGAAAAATCATTTCTCCCAGTCCCTGGCCCAAAATTTGAAACTAGTTTTCTAGACAACTAAACATCACTGTTGAATATACATGTCTGGATAAAACACCATCACCTTATCTAACCAAACACAGAAACCATGATGATTGATATTTTAGATATACTTTTCTCAGCAAGCCCTAGAAGGATGTTATATTTGGTAGATCAGATTTCTCTCTTTCCCCCCACCCCACTACTTATCATTTCAACAAATTTGGCAAGAAGATCTCCTTATGAAAAAAATTTCGCATTAGTTAAAAAAAAATTAAAGGATAAAATGACTTGGAAGGTAGGAAAACTTTGGTTCAAATTTCACCCTGACCCTTATTGGCTGTGTGATATGAGGCAAGTCCCTTAACCATTTTGCAATCAGTCATCTCTCTAGGTCTCATCTATGTTTTGTAAATTTTTGTAAGTTTATGGTGATAAAATGCAATATTTCACGACAAAATTTATAAGGTTTAATTTAAAAAATAACCCATAACTTAGAGATTTCTTTCTGTGCTTCAATAACTATTTCAATTGTGGTCTGCTATCTCTCCTGTTGTAGTTGTTGATCAGCTTCTTAATGATAAGATCCAGAGTATTTTACATTTATGATTTCATTTGAGCCTCAAAACAACTCCATAAGGTACTAGAGGCATGTTATCTCTGTGTCTGAAAAAAGAAAAGTTATTAATGGCTAATAAGTATCTGAGGCTGGATTTGAATTGAGGTCTTTGATCCTAAACTAGGAATTCATCCCACTATATTATGATAGCATGCCTCTGATAATTAATCAATGCATTTCAAATTCAAAATATTGATATGACCTTATTAATCAGAGACTGGGAGGAAAGAGATTCTAATGTTAAGTATTTGGAAATATTCCTTAGTGATATGGCTAGATGAATGAGATTTGTGACAGGTTTGGGGGCTGGTCAACTCCCATCAGATGTGATTCAGAAATCTTTTATTCAGAAATTACTATTAAGTAACTATTGTGCTCAAAAAACAATTGGGGGAGATGAATATTAAATATTGATCACAAAGAGAAAAGTCCTTTCATTACTTTTCAGTATTAAAGAAGAAAATGAATTTTAGTTTGAAGATTAAGTGACTAGTGTTAGTAATTATTGTTTTATAGCATTTAACCCAAAATAAATTTTAACACATATTGTTAAAATTATCTAAAGATAATTTTAATGTGTGAGAGAGACAGAGACAGAGATAGAGAGAGACAAAGAGATTTTTAAATGTTATCTCAAATTGCATTGAGAAAGAAAGATGCCTGAGAGAATGAAGCAGACTATATCATTCTGGATATTTAAGTTCCTAGGTTAGAAAGGCTTGGATATTAGATCAATGTCAAATTGATAAAATAGTTTCTTTCCCCCCAAATTTGCTTACAACTTAAGAGTGTAACATTTACATTTTTTCCATTGATATGATATAGAATAGTCCTAACCTCTAACTCCAGGAAAGCCCTGGAGAAATCCATTTGTAGACAACAGGTGGCACAGTAGATGGGGTATGTATGGGGCCTAAAGTCAGGAACTCTCATTTTCAAAAGTTCAAATCTGACAACAGACAATAGCTGAGAAGGAAAGGGCAAATAACTTTGCCAAGAAAATGCCAACTAGGGTTTTGAAGAGTTGAACATGATTGAAATGACCTCACAGCAAAACCTCCAGACAACCTCCTCTACTCTATCGGCTCACAGGCTTTTCATACTCATGACTCTCCTTCAGGAATGTCATCTGAGCACAAACCCTCTCCACACTCTTTGGTGTCTAGATGTTCCCTCGGCAAGCTTTATTTCCTCCATGTGGCTGCTTCCTCCAAATCCTTGGCAACCTGAGCCAGAATTTTATTTGAAAGCCTATTAAATGTTCACCATGTGCCCACAAAATGACACTACATCAAGCTCCTGCCCTCAGGGGCTCTATCTTCTAAAGACTCACACCTTTTATCTTCTAGAAATCAACCTCGAATTGAATCTGAAACAGCAAACTGGCATCAAGCACAGAGACTATAAGGGCCTGTCTTCATTATCCCAAATGTCTCAAGGTACTGTTTTCCTTTTAAAAAACATCTGATCTCAGTTTCCCAACTTTCCAAAGAGCTAGTTTAAACTCACTGTTGACTTGCAGTTGATTAGTTATTTGATAGGAAGCTTTGGAAGGATGTGACATCTTAGAAAGGAAAATAGTATGAGACAAACACTTGCGTTACTTAAATCCTGTAATCCTGGTGTATGAGAGAGACAGAGAGAGAGAGAGAGAGAGAGAGAGAGAGAGAGAGAGAGAGAGAGGCAGACTTACATTGGGTTGAAAGCATATCTTTTCAAGTGATAACTGAAAACATTTTACTATCCTATGACCTGCAAAGAAAATATGCAAAATAAATGAAAATTGGTAGAAAATGGACTTTGAGTAATTCTTTCTCAGTTTCTTATCTATAAAATGAGAAAATTGGATTAAATCTGGAGTTATTAACTGGGGATTATTAACTAATGGATTCCAAAGAGTTCATGGATAGATTTCAAGAGATCTATGAACTTTGATAGGGAAAAAATTATACCTTTATTTTCAATAACTTCTAACTGAAACTGAACATTTTTCCCCTCATAATTTATAAACATCATTCTGAAAAATGTATTTCACCAGACAGCCAAAGCAATACATAATAACAGAAATGGTTAAGAATGCCTGGATTAAAGAATAGTACAAATCATTCTGTGATTGTACAAGTATTGAATTTCAGAGATATAAGATATCAGATTATTGTATGTTCATTTTGGCATATGGAATTCAGAAACAAATTCAACAAACATTTCTACTCTGTACAGGTCATTGTGGTAGTCTCTGGTAAAATTTGCATCCAACTCTTCTGAGCCAATGTATTTTCCATTTTACTAATCCATGTCTTAAAGAAAATTACATTCTAAAAAACAGCCCTAAATAGGCACAGGAGTAAGGTAGAATGTGATTTAGGCAAAGGAGAGATTTAAGCAAAGTGTTGTTATTAAGTGCTTCCTATGTACCATACATTATGTCAAACATTGGATATAGAAAAACTGCTAAAAGATAGTTCCTGTTCTTGAGGAGCCCACAATCCAATGAGGGAGAGGTCACTGTCAGCTGATTAGTATGTAATGTTTTTAGTAGAAAAGGGCATCCAAGTTGGACCTTGAAGGAAGAGTATTTTTAATGAGATGTCTGAGTAAGTACATGGAGCTAGGAAATGATAAAATTACCGCAGACTATTTGTACACTTTGGTTGGCTAATAGATTATAGGAAAGGGAGCAGAGAGAAATAAAGCTAGAAAGATAGATTGAAAACTGAGATAAATGTTCTTAAACGCCAGGCTAAGAAGTCTGCATTTTATCCTGCATTAATGGGTAGCCACTGAGGATTTTGTATAAGAGAGTAAGTAGTACGGCCAGATACAAGCAAAATTAATATTTTTAGCTGCTGTTGTGAATTTCCTTGTAATTATTAAATACTTCATAAATGTTTTATTTCCCCAGGTTTTAGTCTTCTCTTCCTATAAATATCACTTTGCTTTTGCTTACCTATGTACATATTATATCTATATAATATAAAGTAAGCTTCATGAAGGCAGAGACAGTTTTGTTTTTGTCATTAAAATCCAATGCTTTACAGTACATAGGCATCTAATTTTTGTTCAGTTATATTGAATTGATAAATAATGAGTGATGAATTGGAGAGGGGAGAAACTAGAAGTAGAGAGACCAGTAAGGGAGGCTATGAGGAGGAAAGTTCATACAATAGTAATGATATCCTTAACTAGCATGGAGAAGAAAATGGATGTAAGATATATTGTTAAGGCAGAATCAATACTTTTTGGCCATTGATTGTATATGAGGATAAGGGAAAGTAATTGTTTATCTAATCCTGCTTATTTGATATGATTATTAGATTGAGAACTCATCAAGGATAGGAATTATAGTTTGACATTCTTTGTATCTTCAGTTTCTTCAGTTATAAATTTGGTTTCAAAAGTGAATTGTGGGCTAAAAGTATTTATGTACATGAGGCATCTAGATGGTACAGTGAATAGAGAGAGACATGACTGAACAGATCATTTAACCTTGTTTGCCTCTGTTACTTCATCTGTAAAATGAGCTAGAAAAGGAAATGATAATCATCCAGTATCTTTGTCAAAAAAAAAAAAACTCCAAAAGAAGTGAACACAATTAAATGATTGATCAACAATACATTGTGTGTATGTGTGTGTGTATGTGTGTGTGTATGTGTGTGTGTGTGTGTGTACGTCTATGTGTATATGCATAAGCTATTTATTTAAGAGCAGGATCTGTTTCCATTACCCCATTAGCAATGAAAAAGATTGGACCTACTGTTTTCAAAATTTTAGGTTCAATTTCTCCTCTAAAGGTTTAAAATTACAGTGTAGGAGCTGTCCAGGGGCTTTCTTTGCAGCTTCTCTCTGCCGGGATGATTCCTTTCTTAGCCAGATCTTACAGACCAAATCTTGAAAATTCTCTTATTTCCCATTTTTGCTTTATTTACTGCTATTCAGGTTATGGGGCCTTGAGATTTGACCTCCCAACTCCTATATATCAACAAAAAAGACTAAGCATAAAGTCTCTTGGCTGGTCTCCCTTAGCACAATGTGTTCTCCTTAATACTCTTTTCTTCATATCCTTCTTATTTCAGATTAGCTTTGTGCTGTTCAAGTATTTTCCCTTTGCCCTTATGTTCTCATTGTTGCTACTGCTTTTCTAACTCCTATCCTATTTTGTCTGTCCAATTTCTTTCCTCTTCCTTTGGCTTCTATTTCATTTATCTTTTGAACAAATCCCAGTTCTTTTTATGTTCAGAATTCTCAAACTTTTAGTTCTTGGGATCCTTTTATATTCTTAAAAATGGTTGGGTTCCCCAAAAAATCTTTCATTTATATTGGTTGTTTTTATTAATATTTACTATATTAGAACTGAAGACATTTTGGTTTTATTGTGACAATCACTTTGACTATGTGAATCTCCAAAAGAATTTTGTCAGCACCCTAGAATTCCACATACCATGCTTTGACAACCACCCTTCTATATTTCAGTTTCTGAGACAAGGGGTTGGATGCTGAATCTCCTCAATTCAATTCACATCATTAAAATTTTGATCCTGTAGGTGAGGGGCATTTACTGGAGGGGTTTGAATAAAGGATAGCCTAAGGAAGTAGTGCTTTATGAAAAGTAATCTGATCATGGTGCTCTATATGGGCTGAAGGAGACTATAGGCAGGGAAATGAATTAGAATGGTATTAAAGCATTCTGGGCATGAGTTAATTCAGGGTTGAATTTGGATGGTTGAAACAGGAATGGAAAAAAGGATATTCTAAAAGTAGAACCTGCAGGATCAGGCCATTGAAAACATCAATATTTCTTCAAATTAATAATTGATAATAGGCACATCTCAGCTGAGTTCTCATGATACACCCAGGTTGATCTTTATTACCATCAAGCAGTGGGGCTGGAATAAAAAGTGCCCATGGTGCATATCTCAGGCAGCAATTGGTATCCATGGTACTAGCCCCCTACTTCTGAGTCCTAAAGGATGCTATCAGCATACTTTCTAGAGATGGACTTGGCTAAATCCTGCAATAAAATATGCTGATCACTGGCTGTTTCTTTTCATTTGTTACCTCAGCTGCAGATGGGTTTATGAATTTTCAGCTATTTTAGAATCATTCTATGCCATGTCTCTATCTAACAAAACAAATGGGGGAGGCCCCAGGCAGACCAAAATAAACTGAGACAATCAGAGCTGCTAGAATCACATTATATAATTACAAATAACTTCATTTTTTCAGAGTCCAATTAACCTGGCTCTTCTTTCTCTCTCTCCCTTTCAAGCTCTTCCTTCTTGCCACCTGGGTAGTCTTAATTCTAATGCTAATGAGGCCCTGTAAAAGTACTGAGTTTGTAGGGAACAGAGCAGTGTAGAAAAAGGAAAAAAAAAAGACTGAAATTGAAATACATCAGTTAAGCTCAAGTTTTTGGTCATGATCCTAGCTTCATATCCATACACTAAAATGAAGTTTGGAATTCTCTGAGAATTTAGTAAGTTCACTCTTTTGAAAATAAGGCCAGAATGAGAATATTATCCTCTTATAGAAATGACATAAAGGATTAAAAGTGGATTTCTCTTCTTCCATGCTTTTTCTAATACATTTCCTTTTGTCTGGAATATTCTCCTTTTTTTTGCTTTGCCTGATGACTTCCTTCCAAAGGCCTACTTAAATCTACCTCTTCCAGGTGTCAAAAGGTGTCTCAAAAGAATTTGCAAGCTGGGATCCATCTCTAAGTCAAGGGGCAAAGTTTATTATAATTGTAGCATCAACCACGGCAGTTTAAGTTTCAGAAGAATTTAGCAAAGAATCAGGAGCAAGAAGATAAATTTATAGGAAAAAGTTAGAGAGACCAGGTTGCTTCATGTCACTGATATGTTTTGGCTCACAGGTAGAGGTGAAGAGTGGTCTGGTAGGCACCTCATTATTGTCTCAAAATTTTTGTTATCATTGACCAACAGATTGTTATCTGACAGTCAGCAATGTTTGTAGGACTATGATACTCCTAAGGCCAGCAGACCTTAGTA
Organism: Sminthopsis crassicaudata; assembly: GCF_048593235.1. Lineage (NCBI taxonomy): Eukaryota > Metazoa > Chordata > Mammalia > Dasyuromorphia > Dasyuridae > Sminthopsis > Sminthopsis crassicaudata. The sequence goes on from NC_133620.1 coordinate 167,829,949, forward strand.
TTATAGCTGCATCTTCCCTAAAAGGTAGGGGAAGAAATACATAACTACATAACTCTCAAGGCCAGGTGGACTTAAGAGTTATGCTACATTTCCTCTAGAAGCTGTACCCTATCAGTATTTCCCATTTGGGCTCTGCAGTGACAACCCATAGTAGAGAAGGAATGGTGGGAGCACTGGATATTTTGTACAGATAAGTAGAATTGTCAGTTCATATGTGCCTGTCAATCAGTGTCATGTAATTTCAAGTATAGGATGGAGTCATGAAGATCTGGGTTTGATTCCTATCTCAGACATTTTCTAGCTGTGTGATCCTCCTTAGTCTGTCTTTTCAATTTCCTCATCCAACTCAAAAAAGACTTGGATTCACTGACCTCTAAGTTCCCTTGAAGTTATAAATATATGATACTATGATCTCCAAACCTTTCTTGCACATCTCTACACTAATGAAGTCCTAAATATTGTTTTGAAACAAGGGAAACTAAAGAATTGATCCTTAAGGCAAGCAGGGAGAAGTTTCTGATAGACATTAATTTAGCTTCATGGTCCCACCCTTTGGAGAGGTGGTCCTGTCTGAAATCCAAGTTATGTCAAACCCCTGAGACCCACCCTCTGTAGAAGTTTCCAGCAGTCTCACCTTTTTATGCCCTGTCAGTAATCTCAGTTAAAATTTCACTATAAAACCTACTTGGATGGGTCATCCCATGGCTGCTCCCCTCCTTTGGATCAGCTCTTCACAGCATTCTGCCTTGCAGTGACTTTCCCTTTCCCCCATGCCACATGATATCTCTCCTAACTCCACTATGCTTCTCAACCCCACTTCTCCTTATAGCTAACCAACTCAGAACTCAGCATTCTCAGACCTTTTCAGAATTTAGCCTGCCAGCTAAGGGATGTCCCAATCTCATAGAGTGCTTCCTTTCTACTGGGTAATTGTGTCCCACTGAGGAACTTGTCTTGCATCTATTCCCAATGTCTACTGTATCTTTTCATTTTGAATGTAACTTCCTCCCCTAAATAAATCTACCTTTTGGGAAAGAGAATGGCCGTTGTGAATGCTTCACGTGACCAAACCCCAACTTTTGGTGCCTGCCATCATTTGGTGACAAATCTCACACCATAGATCACATCACTAAAGTCATAGAGGACCAAGTCAGGAATCACAGTTCTACTCTCTGCTAGGTGATAGATATAAGTGCTAGGTTGGTATTTCTTCCATGGAAAGCCAGAGTAGATCAATATGGTAGTGTGTGGAATAGAGAGATAAGTGAAGAACTTATAAGAATGTGTGAATTCTTTTTCTGTATTTTATTTTCATTATTTCTGTATTTCCCCTGTGACTTGCATAATATGTGCAGGCCCATATTTACTTGCGCCTTGGCCAGCTATAAACATATTTACTTAGCCTGAGCTGATGACATTTATTAGTATTTGACATTTATTGATATTTAGTCTATTAGCTTGACTACTGTGTGCTTTCTATTATCTGAAACCTTAAGGCCTGATTTTCTGTTTCCTAGAAATCAGGTGATTTTGGGAAGCAGAAACCTTCCATTCTAATCTCTCCAGATAGCAATAGCCAATTAGATGCACCCCCCCCCTTCTCAATGCTCTCTTACTTGTGACATAATCTCTTATATAAAAGCTGTGTATTTTTACTACTTCTTTAGCCCTCTGACCACTAGCTTTCTCTTTCTTATTTCATGATAGAATGGCTCATCCTCTGGAAATTTTAATAAACAACCTTTTTGCTTTCTACTGAGTGATCTCTGGGTAGTCATTTTGGGTAAGGGTCTTCTACATCCTACACAGTAGCCAGTTTCCTCTAAAGAGAAATTGAAAAGGGACAAAAGTGTACAGAAAAGAGTGTGTGGGACAGTAAGGAGTACAATCAGAAATCTGAGTGTGAGCCCAGGAAAAAATTGGCATGGTTTTAGAGAGAGACACATATCCAGGCAAAGGGCATTCCCTTTTTTATTCCCTAAGGGGAGCTCACCTCCCCAACCCCTGGCTCCTTTCTCCAAAAGTTTGAGTTTCTAAAGAGAAGTTTCTAAAAATGAGGTAAGAATGCCTGAGGCTATCAAGAGTTTATCAGGGGCAGGGTGTTTCCCATTCAATCTAGCCCCTGCTCCCAAGGAGCTTTCATTTTAGAAGAGGAAAATAGGTGTGGAAAGCTAGGGACATAGAACCAAAGATTGTTTTCAAATCTCAGGCCACCAGCCCTGATTACAAAACCCAGTTCCTGCCCCTAAAGAGACACATTCTTACATTCTTTTAAGGGAGATAACCTCCACTTTCCCTGTTAGTTCCAATTTTCTAATTTAAGTTTTATTTCTTTTAAATTTAATTTTTATAACTGTGAACATCAAATAAATGCCCATTCATTTCCTACAAGAGGAAATGGTATTCTATCCCACCATGGAGACCCTACTATGGATGTAAGTCTGATCTCTGCTCCAGGACCTTAACAATTAAATTTGTGGAATAAAACCTCCTAATTGTAGTAGTTCCCAGACTAGTTCTTGGGCTACCTTCACTTCTCCTCAAGACTGATGAATATATATATATAAATTGTGTTAGATAATTAAATAAAATAGACTCACCAATGATTTATCATCCTTGATATATGGAAAGCAAAATCTAATAGATTTCAGGTCTTGTGGCATCCTCTTTTCCTCTCTCCTCCTCTTTGATTATTCTGGCAATGTGTGTGTAACTTTTGTGATTAAGGCTAAGTAGCAATTGAGGCAAATAATCTTCTCTTTCATCTAGTCCCTTTCCAACACCCCCCCAAAAACAAACAAACAAACAAACAAACAAACAAACAAACAAAAAAACCAAACCCTTAAATAAACAAATAAAGTAAATAAATCTGGGAGGTTAAGGACCTGTTGATACTGTTCCTACAACAAGCTCCATTTGGTCATTGTTTGGATCCTGATTGATTCAGATTGAATGTAAATAGCAGTCATTTCTGTCTTGGTCAGAAACCCTGATTTATTTATTCATTTATTTAGGATTTGGATTTTTTTGGACTGGGTGAAAAAGGGGATTCTTTGCCTCAGTTTTTACCTAGCCTTAATCACTAAATGGGTGTGGCTTCAGACAACCCCAAGACCTGAGAAAGAGCTTAGCTTTAAAAAGACCAAGGTCTCCCATTTCACCTAAGGCTATCTTCAGTCCTCCTGATCTGGCCTTTGGACACAGATGGCTCTGGAGAGAAAAGTAAGGCTGGTGACCTTGCACAGCCTTTAGCCTAAATCCAATTCCCTTAAATGTCATGACATCACCTCCCTGATGTCATGATCCTCCTAGAGAAAGAAGGGCAAACAATAACAATGTGACCTCAAAATAACCAGTCATCTCAGTGGGAGTGAGTTTGGGAATGGGAATCTCCTAAGTGGATTGTTTATTATCAGAAAAAAAAAAAAAAGAGTCATGATTGAATTCTCACTTCTGCCAGATTTTTGAACATCACATCAGAGGGTTTTGTTTCTTCTGCTCTCAATGAAATTTATGAAGTTTCCAGATGTTGATTTAAAAAAAAAAAAAAAAGGAATGAAAATTATGTAATTGAAACATAAGGATGAATTCTTTACTTATTACCCATCTCTAGGGAAACAATTTACAAGATTTAATAAAAATCTGTTGTTATATATTTCAGTGTTGCCACTTGTGTATGCAATTATTGGCAGTCACTAATGAACTGCTAAAACATTTGTGTTAAAGGGTTAGCAAAATAATGTGTGAAACCTGCCTGAAACCATGCTGAGGGAGCCATTTATGTTTCTGCTTAACAGTTATTGTCTCCCAAATATGAATTCAATTCAGAATATTTTACTAGTCCCTATTAGGTGCAGAGTACTGTGTTAGGCACTGGGAAGGTTAATATGAGACGTTATGCAATTTTTACCCTCACAGGGTATATAATCTAACAGGACGAATTAAGATATCTACATAAATAACCTTCAATACAAAGCAAAAGTGATAAATGCAAAAGAGAGTCTAAAGTGTTATGAAAAATTTGATAAATATATATGTGTATATATGATATGTATATATACATTTTTAACAAAGGTGTAATGAAAGAATATATCCATATGCATACATATTTTTTCTCTCTCCATTGTACTTTTACAAAAATGGAGCATTTGCTACTGTACAAAAATCTCATACAATATAGAAAAGCAGATTAAATTAAACAATTCCTTATTGACTATAACACATAAAATTTTAGTCAATAAACATTAACTTCAACCTTGAATTGAAAATAAGTATTTTAATATTAAGGAATTTGTAAGTCAGAGAACAAAATATAGAAATAATAGAAAATTTCAGCAAAGTAAATGATGAGACAACTTACTAAAACTTTTGGATGTAGCCAAAGCAATTCTTAGAAGTTAATTTAAATTCATTCATTGAGAAAGAACATTTCAATAACTTAAGCATACTCCTTAAAAATTAGAAAAGCAACAAATTGAAACCCCCAATTAAGCACAAAAATGCAAATTATTAAAATCAGAGAATTTCTTTTTTTAAAAAGAAAAAAAAAGACATGGAAAATAAAACTAAGAATTATAGAAAATTTAAAAAATAAACACAAAATTGGAAAGAAATAAAGACAATTATTATAATCTCTTTTTTGTTCACTTCTATATCAACAAAACTGGATAAATGAAAAGTATATTTACAAAATAATAAAATATCCAGATTAATAGACTAATACATCAAGAATATAAATAACTCAACTTAAAAATAATTGGAAAAAAAAGCAGAAAATGCTCCAAGACCAGTTGGATTTGTAGCAGATTTCATCAAACACTGAAGAATAATTGATTGCACTTGCATAGACTGTTCATAAAATTTGGAAAAGAAAGAATTTTACCAAAATCCATATAAATATGGCATAGATCCCAAGCCAGGGAAGGCACAAGCAAAGAAAGAAAACTATAGGTCACTATAGCTAATGAATATTGATACAAAATATTAAATGAAATATCAGCAAAGAGGCAAAAACAACATATGAAAAAGAAATACTATGGTGGATTTATATCAGAAAAGGAGAACTGATAAAATTTTAGGAAAATTATAAACATAAAAGACCACATATCTCATGATTATATCAATAGAAAAGCAGGCAAATCAATAAAAATATATAAACAAAAGGAGGAAAAAAGCTTTTGGTAAAATTTAAGAATCATTTCTTAATAAATGGACTTAATATTAATATTGTAAGGAGTAAGAAGTATGTATTTAAAATCAAGACCCAATATCATGTATAATAGAGAATGAGAGATCTTTCCAATAAAAATAGGGTAAAATAAGAATGTCAATCATCAGCATTATTTTCTATACTGTAGAATTGTAAAATTGTAGCAATAACACAAGAAAATAAGAGTGAAGAAAATAAACACAGCAAAGAGAAAAAAATAACTGCTTTGGAAATAGTATTTAAATACTTTACATAGAAATTCATCTGGCATAATTGAAATGACTTCAACAAAGTAGCAAAACAGCATAGAAACCAACCAAAAGACCATTGCAATAATCAAGAAGTGATGTGAATCACATTAATCATAGTCTTTTCATTTTTGTTAATGAAACTTCATAAGGTTTTATTTACTAAAAAACCTGACTTAAAACACCTCACAACTCCCCTAAGATACAATAATCATCTAAAATATCATCATTATGCAAATTAATAATTTCTTAACTTCCTCAGTTATCTCTATCTTCTGAATGGAGGAACTGAAGGATGGAGTGTTAAACTCTTCCCAAAGCCTTTATAAAGGGCTCAGAACTCTCAGAATTTTATAGACCACTCTTCATTTTTCATCACTATGTCTGCTTGGTTTATTTCCATGGAAAACCATCCTTTTTTGGGTGTGTTGTTCTTTTCCTCTTAGATTGATTGAAAGCCCCTTATAGGTTGGGGCTGTCTTTCTTTTTCTTGTTTGTCCTCAGTTCTTAGCATAGTGGCTGGCACTTAATAAATGCTTATGGATTTGAATTGAAAAGTAGAAAAATAATTTTCATTAAAAATAAATATAAAATATATAAAATATCTGGGTGTTCATATATCAAGACATAGTTAAGAATTGTTTAAATAATTACAATGAATAAGTTCTTGCACTAGTGATACTCTCCTTTAATTCTCATCTTGACTCTATTGTTAACTAGTTCAATTCTACACTATCTTCTCTCAAGTCTTAAATAGGTCTTTTTTTGCGTCAGAGATATACCTTATACCTTGCTTTTCCAAATGTTTTTTAACTTTCCCATAAATCTCCCTATTACCTTCTCATCTGAGAGTCTTACCTCATTTCTCAATGAAAAACTTGAAAACATTTGCCAAGAACCTTTCTTCTCATTTCATTTCATGTGACTAAGATGCCCTTCTTCTTGCCCAGGGCACATGGTACATGTATAAGTGGTATCATTCCATCCCACCTTGTTCAACAGATTGACACTTCTATCATTTCTACTCTATAATTTAACTTCAGTCTTTCCCTACTTTATGTCTGCTTCCTTATTGCCTACCAATACATTTGTGTCTTCTGTAACCTCAATTGATTCATCTATCTCTATTAGCCATTATTCTATATGTCTCCTTTATGTGGCTAAACTTCTTTAAAGACTAAATTCTTGTAAAAGCCATTAACAATATGTGCCTTCATTTCCTTTACTCTCACTTTCTACTGATTCTCTGGAGCATGGCTTCCATCTCATCTTTCAAATGAAAGTGCCCTCTTACATTTTACCAAATCTAATGGCATATTCTTAGTCCTCATCCTTGATATGATCAATCACCCTCTTTTTCTTGATACTTTCTTCTTTCTAGTTGAACCTTATAATAATACTTCTGTATCCTGGTTCTCCTGCCCACCTTCTAAGTCCGTGCTGGATCTTTATGTATACTAATGCTTGATGTTCATGAGGGCTCTAACTTGGGCCCCTTTTTTCTTCTCCTTTAGTACTATTTTGCATGATCTCATAAATTTCTGTGTATTCAATTATCATCTCTATGCTGATCATTTCCAGATCTATTTTACACTCTAACCATTTTCCTGATCTCTAGATTAGCATTTCTAGTTACCTATTAGATATCTCTAAATGGATGTCCTATAAGATTTAAATTTAGTAAATTCAATATACTCCAAAGGTAATTCATCATCCTTTCCTCTTTCAAAACTTCTTATTACTAGCAAGGATACAAACATCCTCCCAATCACCCAGATTTATAACTGGTTGGGTATCCAACTTAATTCATTATTTTCTTTTGCTACCCCTTTCCCCCATATCCAATCTATTACAAGTTCTGTTGAGTTTTATATCTATAATATGTCTTGTATATTCTCTCTTCTTTCTTGACACTATCTTCAACCTGGTACAAGCCCTCTCTTACTTCACTTTTTGGATCTTGCAATAGTCTTTTGGTTGGTTTCTATGCTTCAAGACTTGTAGATAGACAAGTTATAGATAACAGATTTAGAAGTTTGAGGCACAGAATGAAATTGAAGGCAACAGGCCATGATCACATCCAGGAATTTAAAAATCATGAGTTATGGAGTTTGAATATTTGTTTTAGATCACAGATGTGTTTATCCCCTAGCTGAGATAGATTGAAGATATAGATTAATGATTTTGGGGAAGCTGATGAACTAGAAACTAAGGGATTTCAAGGGACATCAGAATTTTGAAGTCCCCAAGTCTAAGGGCAGAAGTTGGTATAGAGAGGAAGACTTTAGGCAAGATAATAAAGTCTTTGAGAAAAGAGAGTAGTTTTGAGGATCTGCCTGACAATAGATAATAACAGGAGAGTAATCTCTCTTTCTCTCTCTCTCTCTCTTTCTGTGTATGTATATATATATATATATATATATATACACACACATATATGCACACATTTATGTATATGTGCATATGCGCATATATAAGTATATATATATATTTATATACATTTACAGATATCTCACTCCAATAAGATTATATATATATATATATATATATATGTATATATATATATATATATATAATTCAGAGTATATAGGATGATAAATCTGTTTAACGATTGATAATCATGGAATTGCTGATCAATATGATGAGGACTCCAAATAATAGGAAGACATTATAGAACATGTTTTCATTTATAGACATCTGAGTTATACTTTCCAATGAAGTGTGAGTATGCCTACTATTGCCTTACTGATTGGGTGGAAGAAATGGGGCTGCCTTTCTGATGATGGTCTGACTGAGCCTTAGGGAGATGGACAAGGTTCTTGAACTCTAATCTATTTAGAATAGGAGGGGAAAACTTTGAATGATTCTGAAAACAAGTCTAGTTAATAAAGGAAAATTTCCAGGTCAGTGCTTCATAAGTAATTCGAAGTGTGAGAGTTCCCCAAATGTGAGTGTAGAGATTGGTTCTCAAAGTGTAGTTCATAGACCCTTGAGAGTCTCTCAGACCCTCAATAGTTCCAAGATGTAAAAAGTATTTTGATACTAATGGATACTAATTAAGATACTCCTCTCTTTTTCAACTACATATTTATGTGAAGCTGAGTTTTCTTTATATAACTGAATCAAAAACATATTAAATTCCAAAATAGATACAATAATTCATCTGTCTTCTATTGTCAAGTACTAAAAAGATTTGGAAAATTATGTAAAATAATACTTGTCTTCTATCTAATTTTTGTTTTGTTTTTATTTTTCATAAAAAAGATATTAATTTATAATAGGCTTATCATTATTTTTAATGAATTAATAACATTTTTAAAAATAAGTAATTTTACCTTCAAATAGTTAAATATTGATGGGCATAATATTCATGAAGTAATTCTTTGGAATCCTCAATAATTTTTAAGAGTGTAAAGAGATACTGAGATCAAAAAGTTTAAAAACCATTGCTTTAGGGAAGTAGATATTCTGATGCAATATACTTCTTGGAGTAAGATGAGAATTATTTATGTAGTTCTAGGATTCTATCTTGTGGTAATGCAAAGGCAGTGAGTTCTTTCAATAGTAAAAGTCCAAAGGTAAAAAAAAATCCTTACTTTTATTACTTTTTTCCCCCCTGATTTCTTTTGCTTTCATATCACATTGATTTCAGAATATGCCCTTCTTCCCTTCCTCTCCTATCCATCAACAATTAACAAAGATTTTAAAAACAAATAAAAAAAACACATTTTAGCAAGAATAATCCACACATCAATAGCATGTACAACTATGTATCCCCACAACAGGAGATTGTTGACTTAGCAGCTTCTAAAGGATTTTGATCTTCAAGAAGGTGTTTAAATCCCTGGGGTGATACTACCAGTTTTAAAGTGAATTCATAACTTATATGGGAAGCCATATTTTCATTATTCCAAATATATAGAAGGAAAGTAAGAGAAATAGGTCTAAAAAGGACAATTTTATTACCCAAATGGGGGATCCAAAGAATAAAATTTTTTCTAATAAAATTCTATAGGGACACTGAATGGATTATGGATGGGTTGGTAGAAAAGGAGTGATTACAAGATGAATTTTTTATCTTGATAGCCTGTACTCTTATAACTGGTATAATTAAAGTTTCTTGAATTGAATTCTAAAGAATAAGAAGTAGATTTGTTAAGGCAAAGGAGAGTAATTGATTACATCTGCAGGGGAAAAAAGTAGCTAATGTAAATTAAGCTACAGTTGGGATGCTCTAATATTTTTGGTTCTAGAGAAGAAGAGATTATCTAGAAGGAGAGGATAGTCAATGATTTGAAATGCTGCTGAGAGATGAAAGAAGAGAATTGAAAAAAATTATAGTTGTTGATAAGAAATTCATTTATGATATTAAAGCAGGAATTCTCAAGATTTTTGTTTATTTGCTTTTTTTTTTTTTTTTTTTTTTTTTTTTTTTTTTTTTTTTTGGTATTCTGAATCCCTATGTCATTCTGGTAGAGTCTATGGACCCATTCACAGAATAATCTTTTTAGAGCATAAAATAAAACAAAACATAGGATTAGAAAAGAAACAAACTATTCTAAAACATAGTATGAAATATATATATTTTAAAACCTACCAAGCAAAGGCTATGAATAGACAATTTTTGATTGAAGAAACTAAAACTATTTCTAGTCATATGAAAAGGTGCTATAAATCACTATTGTTCAGAGGAATTCAAATTAAGTGAACTCTGAGGTACCACTACATACCTCTCAGATTGGTTAAGATGATAGGAAAAGATAATTGCTGAATGTTGGAGAGAATGTGGGACAACTGGGAGTTGTGAATGGATCCAGTCATTCTGGAGAGAAAATTAGAACTATGCTCAAAGGGCATACATACCCTTTGATCCAGCAATGTCTCTACTGGGCCTACATCCCAAAGAGATCTTAAAAGAAGGAAAGGAACCCACATGTGCACAAATGTTTGTGTCAGCCCTTTTTGTAGTGGCAAGAAACTGGAGAATGGCTGAATAAGTTATGGTATATGAATATTATGAAATGTTATTCTTCTATAAGAAATGATCAGCAGGATGATTTCAGAGAAGCCTGGAGAAACTTACATGAACTGATGCTAAGTGAAATGAGCAGAACCAGGAGATCATTGTATGATAACAATAAGCTCATACAAAGATCCATTCTGATAGATGTGGTTCTCATCCATAATGAGGTGATTGAGGCCAGTTCCAAAGGTCTTGTGATGAAGAGAGCCATCTGTACCCAGAGAGAGGACTATGGGAACTGAGTATTGATCACAACATAGAATTTTCACTCTTTACATTATTATTTGCTTGCATTTTGTTTTCTTTCTCATTTTTTCCTTTTTGATCTGATTTTTCTTGTGCTGCATAATAATTATATAAATATGTATACATATATTGAATTTAGCACATTTTAAAACTTGTTTAACATATATTGGATTATTTGTCATCTAGAGGAGGGAATGGCGGAAAGGAATGGAAAATTTGAAACACAAGATTTTACAAGGGTTAATATTGAAAAAATTATCCATGCATATGTTTTGAAAATAAAAAGCTTTAATTAAAAAACAAACAAAAAAACTCTACCAAGTTCAGAGACACCCTGAAATCTATTGATTCCCTTAAAATGTAGCTTTAATAAATGTGAAGGATGAAAAGTCAGATTTTAGGAAGTTTAGTCAATAGAGGAACTGAAGGTAGCAAAGGTAAATGCTTTTCTCAGCAGGGAAGGAAATGAAAAAGGAATAATTGGGAAAAATATTTTTGTCTATTTTTCATAGAAGAAATCTGTTTTTTTTTTTTTTTTTTTTTGTAGATGGGAAAGAAAGTAGGAGTGAAGGTAAGATGGATAATCTCTCAATCTTTTCATAGCTTTTCTCAAAAAAACAAATCTGTGCATCCACTAAAGCACAAAATGTTTACAAAATCCATTAGTCCCATAAGAGCTAACCAGGGGAAGCTGGATGGCATAATGGAAAGAACATTGGACTTATATTCAGAAGATTCATCTTCCTGGGTTCAAATCTAGCTCTTAGATAGTAGCTGTATGATCTTGGACAAGCCATTTATCCCTTTTTGCTTCAGTTTCTTCTGCAAAATGAGCTGGAGAAGAAAATGACAAACAACTCCAGTATTTTTCTTTGCCAAGAAAACTCTAAGTGAGGTCACAAAGAATAAGACAAGACTGAAACAAATGAACAACAACAAATAACTAGTGGGTGAGTAATTGAATTTCTTCTCTTTAGTGAAACTGAGAAAACATCGGTGATAGTAAGTAGTGGAAGTAATATTGTGAACAGAAAAATAATTGTACTTTCTTAATTCAGAATTTTAAATTCAGACTAGAATTAGGCTAAAAATCTAATCTTGCATGAACATGAAAAAGTCATTAGCTAAATAAAGTAATAGGATAAGTAAGATTGCAGAGGGAAAATGTCTAATGTACTTAAGGACAATTAGTAAACATTAGATTTAGAATAAGATTTGGATTTGAATCTCAGATCATTGGGTGACTTTGGGTAATTCACTTAAATCTTAGTTTCTTCATCTGTATGAAGCAATTGAACTATTAGATATGAAAGATCTTTTCCAACCCTAAATCTCGTGATCCAAATTAAACTATTTGTAAAAAAAGAGGCTTTGACAATCATTTTAGTAAAGCTCATTTATAAACTGATTGTGTGCTTATAGAAGAGATGTTACTATGTTTGTAAAATAAGGTTCAGCTGGACCTCTACTTGGCAGCATCAGACATTCTATTCTGTTACTCTATGTTCTTGAAAGAAATAAATTTATATTGCTTTAGACATGTACTGCCTCTTTATTAACTCAAACTGACCTCCAAATAATTCTCAATTTGTGAAGTTTTGCTTGATTCAAAATTTTAAATGGGTACGCACCTAGGTGATTAATGTTCTGGAAAATTGTTCTCATTTGAAAAGTGTCTGTTTCAAGCAATAATTTTTGTTTTAATTTATTGTAATATAAGTGAGGATTGTAAAGGAGAAGGGAGAGAAAGGGAGCCAGAGGCAGCAGTAGCTTACATCTGAAGAAAGAAAAGCTGAAGGCAATTACATTTCTAAGTATTATGTTAATAACGCAAAGTGTGTTTAATAGTCAAAAACAGTAAACCAGCAGACGGGGTTTAATTAAAGCTACACATTATTTTTCTAAATTACCTACTATTAAAATGAGCAGCTGTTTCATAGCACCCACAGAAGAAAAATGTTTTTGCCTAAAACTTTCTAACACTTGTCAGCCACTGATAATGTAGATATTTGAACAATAACTTCCCAGAGTTCTGTGAGTTTTCTTGGATGGCTATAGAGACAATGCTTTGTTACATAAGTAATGTGTATAGTGGGTCAATTCCTTCAGTAAAGAATCTTCTTCTTATTTACTAGGAAAAGATTATATATAAATTAACTTTACATTAAGTTATAGGCAGCTAGGCCTAAAATAAGGAAGACTTGAATTTAAAACTACCCTCAGACATTTCCTAGCTGTGTGACCTTAAGCAGGTCACTTAACTACCACCTGCCTCAGTTTCCTCATCTGTAAATGGAGGTTGATAATAGCACCTATCTCCTAGGCATATTGTGAAGGTAAAATGAGATAATTGTGAACATTTTGCAAACCTTAAATGCTATTTAATTTATAGCTATTAACATTATTATTATAGATAGCTGGCCAAAGAGCCAGAAAAACTTAAATTCAATCTCTGATATTGGCTCTGTGAAGTTGAATGAATTCTTTACCTTCTGAGTGTCACAAGCAATTGCAGGAAAGATGCTGATATGGTTTGGTAGGGGAAGGTCCTTAGAAGAACTTGGGATACTCAAGAACTCACAGGCCATATGGGTGAGGAACAGAACTGTTATGAGCTGGGATTGGCTCTGAAGTAATCTGGGTAATTTTCTGTTCTCAGGTAGTTTACATTATAAATAATCAAAATTGATTGTGTTTTTGTGTCTGTCGCTGTATGTGTTTATCATGGTTTTATCATTAGAAACGGCACATTTCAGGGATTTAATTTATATTGTAATATTATAATATTGAATTTATATTAACAAATTAAAATTCTTAGAATCATTATTGGGCAGCTGATGATACAAGTTTACTATTATTTCTTGTAAATATTTCCTAGTGTACTCTTTTTTATTAATTTTATAATTGTAACTTTTTTTTGACAGTACATATGCATAGATAATTTTTTTTTACAACATTATCCCTTGTACTCCCTTCTGTTCTGAATTTTTCCCCTCCTTCCCTCCACCCCCTCCCCTAGATGGCAGGCATTCCCATACATATTAAATATCTTATAGTATATCCTAGGTACAATATATATGTGCAGAACCGAATTTTGTTGTTGTTGTTGTTGCAAAGGAAGAATTGTATTCAGAAGGTAAAAATAATCTGGGAAGAAAAACAACAAAAAAAATGCTCCCAGTTTATACTCATTTCCCAGTGTTCCTTTTCTGGATGTAGCTGATTCTGTCCATCATTGATCAATTGGAATTGGATTAGCTCTTCTCTATGTTGAAGATATCCACTTCCATCAGAATACATCCTCATATAGTATCGTTGTTGAAGTGTATAATGATCTCCTAGTTCTGCTCGTTTCACTCAGCATCAGTTGACGTAAGTCTCTCCAAGCCTCTCTGTATGCCTCCTGTTGGTCATTTCTTACAGAACAATAATATTCCATAACATTCATATACCATAATTTAACCAACCATTCTCCAAATGATGGACATCCATTCATTTTCCAGTTTCTAGCCACTACAAAAAGGGCTGCCACAAACATCTTGGCACATACAGGTCCCTTTCCTTCTTTAGTATTTCCTTGGGATATAAGCCCAGGAGTAGTACTGCTGGGTCAAAGGGTATGCACATTTTGATAACTTTTTGGGCATAATCCAGATTGCTCTCCAGAATGGCTGGATTCTTTCACAACTCCACCAACAATGCATCAGTGTCCCAGTTTTCCCATAGCCCCTCCAACATTCATCATTATTTGTTCCTGTCATCTTAGCCCATCTGACAGGTGTGTAATGATATCTCAGAGTTGTCTTAATTTGCATTTCTCTGACCACTCTTTCATATGAGTGGAAATAGTTTTAATTTCATCATCTGAAAATTGTCTATTCATATCCTTTGACCATTTATCAATTGGAGAATGGCTTGATTTCTTATAAATTAATACTCTGTATATTTTGGAGATGAGGCCTTTATCAGAACCTTTAACTGTAAAAATGTTTCCCCAATTTGTTACTTCCCTTCTAATCTTGTTTACATTAGTTTTGTTTGTGCAAAACCTTTTTAATTTGATGTAATCAAAATTTTCTATTTTGTGATCAATAATGATCTCTAGTTCTCCTTTGGTCACAAATTCCTCCTCTATAAGTCTGAGAGGTAAACTATCCTATATTCCTCTAATTTATTTATGATTTTGTTCTTTATGCCTAAATCTTGGACCCATTTTGATCTTATCTTAGTATGTGGTGTTGAATGTGGGTCCATGCCTAGTTTCTATCATACTAATTTCCAGTTTTCCCAGCAGTTTTTGTCAAATAATGAATTCTTATCCCAAAAGTTGGGATCTTTGGGTTTGTCAAACACTAGATTGCTATTTTTATTCACTCTCTTGCCCTGTGAACCTAACCTATTCTACTGATCAACTAGTCTATTTCTTAGCCAATACCAAATGGTTTTGGTGACTGCTGCTTTATAATATAGTTCTAGATCAGGTACAGCTAGACCACCTTCATTTAATTTTTTTTTTCATTACTTCCCTTAAAATTCTTGACCTTTTGTTGTTCCATACGAATTCTGTTGTTATTTTTTCTAGGTCATTAAAATAGTTTCTTGGGAGTTTGATTGGTATAGCACTAAGTAAATAGATTAGTTTAGGGAGTATTGTCATCTTAATTATATTCACTTGGCCTATCCAAGAGCACACAATGTCTTTCCAATTATTTAAATCTGACTTTATTTTTGTGGCAAGTGTTTTGTAATTTTGCTCATATAATTCCTGACTTTCCTTTGGTAGATATATTCCCAAATATTTTATACTATCGACAGTTATTTTGAATGGAATTTCTCTTTGTATCTCTTGCTCTTGGATTGGGTTGGTAATGTATAAAAATGCTGAGGATTTATGTGGATTTATTTTGTATCCTGCAACTTTGCTAAAGTTCTGAAGTATTTCTAATAGCTTTTTAGCAGAGTCTTTGGGGTTCTCTAAGTATACCATCACATCATCCTGCAAAGAGTGATAATTTGATTTCCTCATTTCCTACTCTAATTCCTTGAATCTCTTTCTTGGCTCTTATTGCTGAGGCTAGCATTTCCAGTACTATATTGAATAGTAATGGGGATAGTGGGCAACCTTGTTTCACTCCTGATCTTACAGGGAAAGGTTCTAGTTTATCGCCATTACATATGATGTTTACTGATGTTTTAAATATATGCTCCTTATTATTTTAAGGAATAGTCCATTTATTCCTATACTCTCAAGCGTTTTTAGTAGGAATGGATGTTGGATTTTATCAAATGCTTTTTCTGCATCTATTGAGATGATCATATGGTTTTTATTAATTTGATTATTAATATGGTCAATTATACTAATAGTTTTCCTAATATTAAACCAGCTCTGCATTCCTGGTATAAATTCTACTTGATCATAGTGTATTATCCTGGGGATGATTTTCTGAAGTCTATTTGCTAATATCTTATTTAAGATTTTAGCATCAATATTCATTAAGGAAATTGGTCTATAGTTTTCTTTCTCAGTTTTCAATCTGCCTGGTTTAGGTATCAGTACCATGTCTGTGTCATAAAAGGAATTTGGTAGGACTCCTTCAATTCCTATTTTTTCAAATAGTTTATATAGCATTGGCGTTAGTTGTTCTTTAAATGTTTGTTAGAATTCACCTGTAAATCCATCTGGTCTGGGGATTTTTTCTTAGGGAGTTGGTTAATAGCTTGGTCTATTTCTTTTTCTGAGATGGGACTATTTAGACTACTTACTTCTTCCTCTGTTAATCTGGGCAAGCTATATTTTTGAAGGTATTCTTCCATTTCATTTAAGTTATCAAATTTATTGGCATAAAGTTGAGCAAAGTAGCTCCTAACTATTGTTCTAATTTCCTCTTCATTAGTGGTGAGTTCTCCCTTTTCATTTTCAAGACTAACAATTTGCTTTTTCTCTTTCCTTTTTAAAATCAGATTTACTAAGGGTTTGTCTATTTTGTTGGTTTTTTCATAGAACCAACTCTTAGTTTTATTAATTCAATAGCTTTTTTTAAACTTTCAATTCTATTAATCTCACCTTTTATTTTTAGAATTTCAAGTTGCGTGTTTGTCTGGGGGTTTTTAATTTGTTCCTTTTCTAGCAATTTTAGTTGTAAGCCCAATTCATTGACCCTCTCTTTCTCTATTTTATGCAAGTAGGCCTCTAGAGATATAAAACTTCCCCTTATTACTGCTTTGGCTGTATCCCACACATTTTGGTATGATGTCTCATTATTGTCTTTTTCTTGGGTGAAGTTATTAATTATGTCTTTGATTTGCTGTTTTACCAATCATTCTTTAGTATAAGATTATTTAGTTTCCAATTATTTTTTGGTCTATTTTCCCCTGGCTTTTTATTAAATGTAATTTTAATTGCATTGTGGTCTGAAAAAGATGCATTTACTATTTCTGCCTTACTGCATTTGATTTTGAGGGTTTTTTTATGTCCTAGTATATGATCAATTTTTGTATAAGTTCCATGAATTGCTGAGAAGAAAGTATACTCCTTTCTGTCTCCATTTAGCTTTTGCCAAAGATCTATCATATCAAAATTTTCTAGTATTCTATTTACCTCTTTGACTTCTTTCTTATTTATTTTGTGGTTTGATTTATCTAATTCTGAGAGTGCAAGGTTGAGATCTCCCACTATTATAGTTTTGCTGTCTATTTCTTTTTGTAGCTCCCTTAATTTCTCTTTTAAGAATTTAGATGCTGCACACTTGGTGCGTATTTGTTTAATATTGATACTGCTTCATTATCTATGCTACCCTTTAGCAGGATATAATCCCCTTTCTTATCTCTTTTAATTAGATCAATTTTTGGTTTTGCTTGATCTGAGATGAGGATGGCTACCCCTGCTTTTTTGGCTTCACTTGAACCATAGTAAATTCTCTCCACCCTTTTACTTTTAGATTGAATGTATCACCCTGTTTCAGGTGTATTTCCTGTAAACAACATATAATAGGATTTTGATTTTTAATCCAGTCTGCTAACTGCTTCCTCTTTATGAGGGAGTTTACCCCATTCACATTTATGGTTAGAATGACTAATTCTATATTGCTTGCCATCCTGTTAACCCCTGCTTATGCTTTTCTCCTTTCCTTTTCTCTTACCTCCCTACCCAGAATTAAACTTGTGGACACCACTTGCTTTTCACAGCCCTCCCTTTTTGGTATCCCTTCCCCACCTTAAAGTTCCTCTTCCTATTTTACCCCTTTTTCTTACAATTTCTGTATTGCCTTCCCCTTAGCTTACTCGTTCCCTCTCACTTTTCAATGAAGTGGAAGAAGTTTCACCATAAATCGAATATGTCTATTGATACACACTATGTTCATCTCCCTCCTTTCTTTCTCTCAGATATAATAGGTTACCTTTGCCTTTTCATGAGATGTAGTACCATCACTTTACCCTTTTTTATGATATAATTTCCTTTCCACCTCTAGTTTCTAGGACAAATTATACATGTGTTCTTTACATATCTTTATTTCAGAAAGTTCTCAAGATTTCTTTTTACCTTTTTAGAAATCTTTTGAGTTCTGTTTTTGAAGATCAAACATTTTGTGTAGGTCTGGTTTTTTCATCAAATATAGATGGAATTCATTTATTTCATTAAATGTCCATCTTCTTCCCTGGAAAACGATGCTCATTCTTGCTGGGTAAGTTATTCTTGGCTGCATACCAAGTTCCTTAGCCTTTCAGAATATCATGTTCCAGGCCCTTTGTTCCTTTAATGTGGATGCTGCTAGATCCTGAGTTATCCTTATTGTGGCTCCTCCATATCTGAATTGCTTTTTTCTAGCAGCTTCCAATATTTTTTCCTTCGTCTGACGGTTCTTGAACTTGGCCACTATATTTCTTGGCATTTTGATTTTAGGGTCCCTTTCGGTAGGTGATCGATGAATTTTTTTCAATATCTAGTTTACCTTCTGTTTCCAAAACGTCTGGGCAGTTCTCTTTGATAATTTCCTGGAAAATAGGTCCAGGCTCTTTTTTTCCCTCACATTTTTCAGGGAGTCTGATTATTCTCAAATTGTCTCTCCTGGATCTGTTTTCCAGGTCTGTTGTCTTTCCAATAAGGTACTTTACGTTCTTTTCAATTGTTTCATTTTTCTGGTTTTACTTGACTTCTTCTTGGTTTCTCCTTGAGTCATTCATTTCTACTTGTTCGAGTCTAATTTTCAATGATGTATTTTCTTCACTCACTTTTTTATATCTTTTTGTAATTGTCCAATTGAGTTTTTAAGTGAGTTTTTTTCTTCTATGGAATTTTTTTCCATTTCATCCATTTTAATTTTTAGAGAGCTGTTTTCTTTTTCCAGCTCACTAATCCTGTTTTCCTTGGAGTTGTTTACCTTTTCAAATTCACTAATTTTATTTCTCAATGATTTATTTTCTTTATTCACTCTGTCTTTAAATGTGTGGAATGACTTCTCCAGGCTCTCTTTCCAAGCTTCCCTTTCCTTTTCCAATTTCTCTTCTACCTCTCTTATGAGAACCTTTTTGATTTCATCTATGATATTCTTTTGTATTGAGGAGCAGATCATAACCCCATTAGGGGATTCCTCTGGGGACAGTCTGTTTTTAGTCTCCTTAGGGTTTGAAGTCTGCTCTCTCTCCATACAGAAGCTGTCAATGGTTAGAGCCCTTTTGAATTTTTTGTTCATTTTGTCAAGTGGGAATCGAAGAAAACAAATTGACAAGAGAAACAATTGGTCTGTTTCTGGGGGGGATGGGGCTGGATGATGATACTATTGATACACACTATGTTCAATCTCCCTTCTTTCTTTCTCTCAGATATAATATGCGAAGGTCTGGTCTAGCTCCTCTTGTCAGGATAAGCAAAAGTCCTTGCCCCACGTGTGGACGCCAAATGTAGCGAGCTGTCGTCTCTAGAAGCTGCCGGATCGCTCTCTGGGAAGAGATCTGCTGTGTCTACTCAAATCTTTCAGACAGATTCTTCTTCCTGTAGTGAACCGTTGTCTCCAGGCAGTTACTGTTAACTCTTGTCCTTAGAAGTGACTTCCCTTCCTGCAGAGAGCCCCGTCAAGCCAGATGTAATGCAAAGTCTTCTCCTTGAATCTCCTCCAGCTCTTATCCTTCTCCATGTAGACTCACTTTCCAGGCCCACTGTTGCTTTTTATCCTCCCAGAGAATGGGCGTGGGATAATGCAAGGGCTTCTGGGAAGAACCACTTCAGCCAATGAGCTTGCTCCTTCTATCAAGTCAACCTGAGTTCTCACCTTGTAATTGTCCAGAAAACCTGAATTCTCACCTTGTCACTGTCCAGACAACCTGAGTTCTCACTTAGTAATCCTAACATCTCCCCCTTTCTTTTGATTTAGAACATAGGACAGTCATGACCTTGAAACATAAATCCATCAATATGGGAAGTATTACAGATAATTACATAAATTACATAAGCACATAGTAACATAGTAACGTAACACATGCTAGAAGTATATAACATAATCATAAATTGAAAATTTATAAATGTCCATAAGTCCATTGTCCATTAGTCTCATCTTGTGTGAGGAAGTCCAATGATTCCTGCTGGTTTTAAAGTTCTTTAACAGTCTTTTTATTAGCCATGCTCTTTCGGTGTAAGATGTTTCTTAGATCTTCTCCTTTATTTTTGAGGTTTTTCTCTTTTTTCTGTCTCTCTCTGATGGACAAGGCAAATATGACTCGTTGGCACCCATCTGATTCCTTCTCCTGCTGAAGAAATACAAGCAAACCCTCTCCCCCAGGCAGTTAACCTATCTAATTACCTTCTATTTACCACTTTCTAAATCTCTTCTCATCATCTGGCAATTACATTGGAATTGTTTGCACTGGATACAGCCCTGTTGGTTTAAAAGGCCTGTATTCTCCCCAAGTGTAATCCATTTTTACAATCTGATTGCCTTTTGGCTCACTTATCAGGTAATCCCTTTCTGCCATGTGATTACTTTTCTGCTGGTTGATCAAATCAGAGTCCTGACCTTCTAAAGGCTCTTTAGGTGTAACATCAGCTGCCATCATGCCCCAAGTCTTTTTTGCCTGGGGCCCTGGATCTGGGCCCCTCATCCTATTTCCCTGAATTAGTTTACACTCTGATGCCCAATGGAGTCCTCTGTTGCATTTTGGACATGGGGTTTTAGGTCTTCTCTCACCCTGTCTTCTCACTGTATCTCCATACCTACACTGAGCTCTTAGATGTCCAATTTTTCCACATTGAAAACATCGCCGAGTTTCTCTAGAAGTCCCTTGCCAGGAGGGACCCTGTCTTTCCACATTCATCATTGTCTGGGTGTAAAAAGCATTTGTTCCCACTGTAGCACAGTGTCTTATAATCTCCTCTAAAGGAGCATCTTTGTCTAATCCCCATATAATTCTTTTGCAAATCTCATTGGCATTTTCCTTAGCCAGATGTCTGGTCATTATTTCTGTAGCTGAATTTTCTCCAATAGTTCTTTTGACAGCAGTTTGCAAACGTCCCACAAAATCTGCAAAAGGTTCATTGGGACCTTGCTGTATTTTAGTGAAAGCCTCTCCACGATCTTTTTGTCCAGGAAGGACACCCCAAGCTTTTATTGCAGCCTTAGCAATTTGTTCATATATTGTCATGGTATAATGAATCTGTTCCGAATTCTCTCCATACTGACCTTCACCAGCTAAGTGCTCAAAAGTGAATTGTGTGTTAACTCCTATTTCCAAATTGCATCTGACTTGAATTTTACATAATTCATGAAATTTCGAAAGCCATAATAAATTTTCTCCAGGTTCCAGGCATATCCTTGCTATGGATTTCCAATCATTCGGGGTTAGGACTTCATAAGACAAACCATCTAGTAACATTTTGACATAAGCTGATGTAGCCCCATAAAGGGTACAACCTTTTTTCAAATCCTTAATTTTATTCAAATCTAAAGGTGCATATCTTCTCCTTTTTTTACCTACAGAGTCAATATTTTCAATCACAGGATATGCATGTATAAAATCACTTATATCCTGTCCTTCTCTCTTAGCTTTAACCAATGCTTTTTCTAATCTTGTCATAGGCTTAGGCTGCTTCACAGGCAATTCTGTTTGTGTTTCTGCCTCTTCCTCTCCTCCTTCTTGCTCCACCCCTGAAGGGTTAATTGAGGGAGGAGATGGGAGGTGCTCCTGTTGCTGTTGCTCAGAATTGTACTTAATTTCATTGTTATCTGATTCATCCTTTTCACGTAGTTTAGTTGACACCTCCCCATTTTGCTCCTTCATCTCTTCCTTTAGAATAACATTTTTTAAAGCCATTTGGATTAAATTGTAGGTATGAATTGTATCTTTGGAAACTGAGTTTGGTCTGGAACCAAAGGGTAAAATGTCACAAAGACAATTGTAGTGTTCACCTAATTGCTCTCCTACTAATTTCCACTCATCTGGATCCAATTCTTCTTCCAGAGAAAAAGAAGGACATATGACCTTCACAGTTCTTAAAAGTTCAGTAATCTCCTCTAAAATTATAATCAAGCCTTGGCTTTTCATAACCTTGATGATGCTCTCTAAACATTTTCCTTGAACAGAAGGTGTTTGCCCCATTTCACTATAAGAGATTCCTGGTTTAGCCCTTAACAAGTTAAGTTCCTTATTTACATTTGCCTCTTCATAAGATGTAGTACCACCACTTTACCCTTTTATATGATATAATTTCCTTTCCACCTCTAGTTTCTAGGACAATTTATACATGTGATGGTGTATCAATAGCCCTCTACAGACTGAGGGAGACAGTAGTGAGGCACTAACAGGACAGTGATGGCTGTGCTGTGCATCTGCACTTTGAGGCTCTGAGAACGCGCTGAGTCACTCTGGGTGGGGGTAGGGGTGGCTGGGTCCCAAGAGACGCTAGCTTTCTGGGGTTTTATTCTTCACCTCAGGTGTTTACACCTTCTCTGCTGCTCCTGCCTTGCTGCCAAGACAGAGTATCCACACTGGGGTTTTCGCAGAAATGGAAGAGATTGTGCCCCTCCCCACTCTGGTCTGAACTGTGTAAGCTGCCTGTTGTGCTCTCGCTGCCTGCCCTCAGTCTGTACCCAGTCTGTTCGTCCCCTCCCCCGAATAAACACAGACCTTCTCTGGCGAATTTCAAGGATGTCTTCTGTTGGTGATTATTTGTGGGTTTCTTGTCCAGTCAAGCATTACTTCTGAGGCTTGTCATGAAGTAAATTCTGAGAGAAAACGAAGAGCTCAAGCAACTGTCTGCCTCCATGCTGCCATCTTGGCCTGAAGTCTAGTGGTTATTTCTTAAGGAGATTAAGGGACAACCATGGATGTTCTCACTCAAGAATCACTTGTAAATCTACTCTTTAATGCTTTCATGAGGCAAGAAGGTGTTGAGTTACAACTAAGGAGTGGAAACTTTACAAAGAAAGACTGAGTTATTTACTTTTATGTCACAGAACCTACACAGTAGTGTTTTACCTGTGATAGGTACCATACATATTTATTGTATAGTATGAAGAGTAATTACTGATCTCTCTGGATTTTTCCCTTTCCATCCTTTGCATAGCTTTTCTTTGTGATTCTCATTAGGAGCCTTTAAAATTTTCTGGATCCCTCTAAAGTGGTACAACTCAGAACTGCACCAAATAATTAAATTACTCAGTTTCTAAGTTGTACCTATTCAAAATCCTTAACGCTTCATCCTACTACCCTGTCTAAACAAGTCAGTCTTTTTCTTCCTAATGTGAACCAAAGTGTCAAGTCCCTCTTCCATTCCCTGTCTCTTTGTTTTTGTGTTTCTATCTCTATCTCCTATCTTTCTTCTCCATTCTATTCCTCATTAACTAATTAGGGCTAATCAGGAGCTCTACTGATCTAGAGTCCTCAGGTACCAAAATTATCTCATGCACCATGATTCCAATTTGTTTCTTTTTTTTTTTAAATTATAGCTTTTTATTGACAAAGCATATGCATGGGTAATTTTTTAACATTGATCCTTGTAAAAACTTCTGTTCCATCTTTTTCCCTCCTTCCCTCCACCCCCTTCCCTAGATGACAAGAAGTCCCATCCATGTTAAATATGTTAAAGTATATGTTAAATACAACATATGTATACATATTTATATAGTTATGTTGTACAATAAAAACATGATCCCAATTTCAAGAAGTTGCTAGGAATATCCTCATATTATCTTAATAAACCAATTCACACTAAGTTCTTAATAACTGAAGCCTGGCTTTACACACTACAATATTTGAATTATAAAAGAAGGTCCTGTCAACTAAAGGATTGAACCCTATTTAAATTTTAGCTAGGATGGCATCTGGTGAACAAAACATTTTTGAGCAGTTTCCCAGATCCTCCCAGATCATGTCAGTTCTGACTAATGCTCTATTTCATTGGCAGGGCAAAATTCTACTTATTTTCCTCTATAGAAATACATTTCAAAAACATTCTGAAACTATTTGTTCTTAATTTTCTATTATTGTATTCATTGTTGAATCTACTTATCTGAATGCACTAACTGTTCCTGGTAATATCAACAAGAATAGTATGCATACAAAATGAGAAACTATATGAACACAATTACAAAATAATTTCCACAAAAATAAAATCAGATCTAATCAATTGGAAAAATGTCAAGTGCTCATGGGTAGGCTGAGCTAATATAACAAAATTGAAAATATTACCTAAATTATTCTGCTTATTCAGTGTCATACCAATCAAAGTCCCAAGAAATTATTTTGCAGAGCTAAAAAAATAATAAAGTTCATCTGGAAGAACTAAAAGTCAAGAATTTCAAGGGAATTAGTGAAAAAATACAAACGAAGGTGGTCTGGCTCTACCAGACCTAAAACTATATTATAAAACAGTGGTCATCAAAACCATTTGGTATTGGCTAAGAAATAGAGTAGTAGATCAGTGGACTAGGTTAGAATCACAGAGCAAAATAGTATATTTCGACTACAGTAATCTAGTATTTGAAGACTAGGACCAACAGGAAAGACATTATTGTGCTTTTTTTTTTCTGGAAGATGTACTAGGAAACCTCTCTAACTATTAACAAGTATATTGAAATAATGCTCCAAATCACTAGAAAAATTAAAATATCCTTGGCTTCACCTTATATAAAGAAAATTAGTAAAACTAGCAATAAACAGAAAGAGGCAACATTGCAGACACTGTTGAAAAATAAGTACATTTATGCATTAGACTTGTTAAATTCTATTCTATTTTGAAAAGGATTTAAAATTATGCAAATAAAGAGACATATATATATATATATATATATGTGTGTGTGTGTGTGTGTGTGTGTGTGTGTGTGTGTGTGTCCTTTGACCCCTCACTTTCACTGCTAGGCTTAGAACCTAAGGATATTATTAAAAAGAAATCAAACCATTTATAGCAGCACCTTTTGTGGTGGTAAAAGACTAGAAACAAAGTGGATTCCCATTGATTGGAAAAAAATTAAACAAACCATGGGATATAAAAGTAATAAAATATTACTATAAGAAATGATAAATAAAACAAATAGAACCATAGAAAGTGTTATATGAACTAATCCAAATTGAAGTAAATGGAGTCAATGACTGCAATATTGTAAATGGAAAGAATAACAGCAAAATAATCAGAAATCAATTTTTGAAATGACAAAGAACAAACTCAGTTTCATAGAAGAGGTATGAGAAGACATATCCTCTAACTACTTTTCAGAGATAGAATATCCACATGTATACACTATTATTTTGTCATGCATTAATTAGCTTGGGTGCTTTTTATGTCTTCCTTTTTTCCCCTTATTTTTTCATGGCTAGCTGGGAGAAGGGAGAATAAGAAGGATATAGGTTGAATTGAGACTTTGTAGAAATAAAAGATATCAACAAAATTTTAAATTAAAAATGACATAAACAGGTTATAAACCCATTGATTGTCATTCATGCATATGTTTTGAAAATAAAAAAGCCTTAATTAAAAAAAAAAGAATAACATACATAATTTTTTAAAATAAAAAAGTTAAAAATTGTTCATTCAAGTAAAACACAGAATTATCTTCACATGGTTATACTGTAATACTACCTTCAATGGCTAAGGCTTAATTTTTCATTTGGATATAAAACAGCTTTCAGGGTTGCTTCATAGACACTGTTATTTTTCACCTCTGTTCTGCACTATCCAATAAATTCCCAGTCTCTGTTTTTGGTAAAATGAGTCAGACTTGGGATCATCATTGGTGCATATCTTCTCTAAGAGTATTTGAGAGATTGCTGGGAACTCTTCTTCTTGTTGCCAAATAATTCTAGCAAAAAGAACATGAAATTTCTAGAGCTCTCAGATTCACACAAAGTTCCCTTATTGTGAATATATTCATCCCAAGATATATAAACATTTACTCAAGATCATAAAAAAACAAACAGAAAAGAAAAAGCCTAAATCCAGGCTCAGTCTCAAATAGGTGGCACATGTACTTTATCTGACATATCTGTGGCTACACAGTAATTGGAGTAGAATTACTCATGAAGAGTTTCACGAAGAATAGCTTGAAATAGTCCTGAAATGATCCACAAATAGAAGGGAAAAAAACACTGAGAATGTGATCACTTTATTTTTTAAGACTCCACTGAGTCAAATTTTCCTCTTTAGCAGCCAATAAAGGGGCTGTCTCATCATTTCAAAAGTCCACAAGATTTTCAGTACTGAGTCACACATGGCCAGAAGCATCCAACAACAGTAGCTTTACTCATGCCCAACGATAGCTCTTGTTGTACTATGAATCACCCTCTAAGAAGACTTTATCATATACATTGCATAGTTCCAGTGATTGAGCATTTCTTCATTCACCCTCCATTATTTCATATTTTTTGCTCATATCTCGATGTAATAACACTTTAGAATCTCTTGGTATTTCTTGTTTCTTTCTTATGATGTAGCTTCTTTCATGTAAATATAACGGCCTTAATTTAACTCTCTTTTTAAAATTCTTCAAATAAGGGTTGCCAGTTTACAATAGGCTAAAGTGAAAAGCCATCAAGAGATCTGGATTAAGGGTTAGGAAAATGATTACTGATGGTGGCCGTGGCCCCTTTAAGATTCTTTTCCTGATTTCCAACATCTTTTGGGACTGATCTTTGATTACAAGATCTGATCAAAGCTAGCCTTTTGTATTCCTAGGAGAAAGATCTGTATCTGAGCCAGTTTGGGCTGTACCCAGCCCCCACTGGATCTGAGCTGGCTTGGGTTTTCAGCCCCCATTCTAATGATCTGCTCAGATAGCCCAACCCCCACTTGGTGGGTTCTGGCCTTCGAGGAATCAACCTGGGGCTCCACCCAGATGCCCCTTCAAGCAGATAAAAAAGCCAAGTTGGAATCATCCCTTGGAGGAGAGTTGAAAGATGCCAGCAAACATGCCTAGCATCACAGCCTCTCCTCTCTGTCCCGTTGCTTTCAGTGTATTTCTTCCTCTATCTAATGCCTTTTACTAACCAGATTTTAACCTTGCTTCCAAAACCTACAATAAACCTCTTTTTATCAATCTAGGTTTTCAGGCCTGTAAATTCATTTACAGGGGACTTTCACCGCCACTAGACTTCATTTAACTCTGTATCCTTGCGCCGAATCCAAAGGGATTGCAGGGGAGCTCCATGTGACTCCCTGTACCCCAATCCTGCCACTAAACCTTAATTAATCCTAATTTTAATGAGGTATAAACCTCATCATTAGGTATTTACCTCATCAATTACTTCTGATCCTGAAATCTATGAATAACAAGCTATGTGACAAACTTGGACAAGTCACTCATCCTCACCAGGCCTCAATCCTCTCATTTGTTAGAAAAATGGATGGGATTAAATGATCTCTAAAGACCCTACTATCATTAACATCATATGATTCTGTCATCAGGAAAGGGAAAGTACTTCTAAGTCTTTATTTTTTATTTTATAAATTTTTTAATACTTCTAAGTCATTATAACAATTTCTACTCTCTAGAAGAACTAATAGACATTTTTAAAACTTTTCTAGAATCAAAAGGCAGGTGGATGTGCTTGGGCTGGAGTAAGAGGACTTGGGTTTAAATCCCACATCAGTTACTTACTACTTGTATGACCTTAGACAACTCACTCAACCTTACTGAATTAAGACCTTATATGTAAGATGAAGACATTAAATGAGAATATCTGGAAAGATCTTAAAGGTTCTTCTCAGCTCTGAATCTACATGTGTTTAATTTCTTATGCTCCTTGATGTTTCTGGAGTTATTTACTTGCTTCTACTCTACCCTAGCTACAAATCAATTATTTGTATTGTATATATTTCTATATATAATATTTTTATATTTATAGATGTTGTATATAAATATATAATTTATATTATGTTATATAAAATATTAAAATATAAAAAAATTTAAAATTAAAAAAATATATATATATAATATTTAAAAATTTTTGTATATAATCAAATATAAACCAATCCCTTTTAAGCCAGATTCTATTTATTATGATCAAGCTTGACCCAGAGAAATTCTGAGAAAACATAACTCCTTTCTTTAATGTAGAAAGGTTCTATGGATTTAGAACACTGCATACACAATCAGTTTTGATTGAGGTTTTGCTAAATTGCTTTTTTTCCCACTTTATTTTTATTTCCTCAATAGCAGATATGATTCACTGACTCAGGGTAGGAGGAAATATTTTTAAAAATAAAGGTGATGTAAATATAAAATATCTCTCTCTATAAATATAAATATATACATATATGTATACATGCACAAATATACATTTAATCTGGACAGTAACTAGTAATTTACACAATATCCCACAATATTTGACTCATATATTTTGTCTTGGTTTCCAATGCTCTTAGGCACAAAAATCACTGTAGATTATTTTCCTTCATTGCTTTAATACTCATGGAAAAAATTTAAATGGTTTGATAAAATTCAAGAGATTTCTTCAACTACAGCAAAATTAAAGAAAAAGGCAGACGTACTTTTGATTTTCATCTGGTGGGAACTCAAACTGTATCAATAGGTTACTATACTCTGGAGATTTTCAGTGACAGAAAGGAATTAGTTCTGTAATAATCACCTTTACCCACAGAAACCTGCAGATTTCAAGGGTCATACCTTTTAATTACACATTGCAGAGCACATTCATCATGCAGTTTGCTGAAGGTGGGAAAAAAAAGATGTAGCCTTCTGGGAGATAAAATATGTAATGGAAAAATCCTTAAGACTTAAGAGTCAGCAACTCATGAAGCCCAGTTCTTCTTTTTAGTAATAAGTGAACTTTATTAAATTACTTTACTTTCTTTGAACCTCAGTTTTCTCATCTGTTATTGATGGTAATTGTACTTGCACTATATCCCACATAGGTTTTTGTGAGAACCCAATGTCTAATGTGCTTTGAATGTGAAAAGATGAAATGGAACTGGCATACTGCTTTTAAAAATTAGGGAAACAGCCTAGTACCTTTGAGAAATTTTGATAATTTTCAGGAAGATTGCAATCCTGGGCAAGTTACTTGATGTTGTTTGCCTCAGTTTCCACAACTGTAAAATGAAAATAATAATTGCACCAACTTCTGGAGTTGTTGTGAAGATCAAATGAGATAATATTTATAAAACACAGGATCTGGCACATAGTAGCTGCCATATAAAGGCTTGTTCTCTTTCCTTTCTCTTCCCTCAATGTAAGATAAACTTCATGAATCAGCAGACAAAGGGGATGAATTAGACTTATGTTACTTCCTTGAAAAAATTATATGTGAATATGAGTTGTTATAGTGAGATGTGTCTAATTAAACCTCTAGACAAATGAGAAGTCAGTGAATATCAATTATAGTAAACCATTTTCTCCTCTGTTGCATCTACATCTCTCAGTGTTATACTTTTTTGATTTTAGGCAAACCACATTTTCTCTCAGGCTAAGCTTCCTTTTCATTTATAAAATCATTTATAGAATTTAATTAACATCTACTTCTAAAGCTATAATTTTATGACTACAGAACCTGGCATATTTGGGAATTGTAAATACTAAGAGGGCAAAATTGATGTCTGTTTAATTACTTTGTATAGTATTTATATCAAAAACATGATAGATAGTTTTGAGGTTGAAATCACTGGGTAAAATGTGTTAATTTTCAATAGGGGAATGGCTGAACAAGTTATGATAGAATACTACTATATATAATAATATATATTATATATAATACATTATAATATAATAATAAATAATGTATAGTAATATAGCTATAAAAATGATGAACTAAATGCTCTTAGAAAAACCTGGAAAGACTTACATGAACTGATATAAAGTGAAATGAGTAGAACCAGGAGAAAATTATACACATTAACAGCAATATTGTAAGATGGTCAATGGGAATAACTTAGCTATTCTCAGCAATACAGTGATCCAAGACAATTCTGAAGGACTTAATAATGAAAAATTCTATCCATATCCAGGGAAAAAATAGAAACTCAATACAGACCAAAGTGTATTTTTATTTTTATTATTTCTTTTTAAATTTTGTATATATTTTCTTTTATAACATGACAAATATAGAAATATATTTTACAGAACTAGACCTGTAAAATCTATATCAAATTGCTTACTTTTTCAATGAGGGGAGGTTTGGGGTAAAGAGAATTTGAAATTCAATTTTAAAGACAAATACTGAAAACTATTTTTACATGAAATTGGGGGAAAACAAGATGATAAATAAAAAAACATTTTGGTAGTCTTAATGAGCTAGGCACTATACTCATGGTATTATGTAGTCTCTATGTCTACTACCAGTAGACACAGAGACATATCAGTAGCATGCAGACCACGTTGCTTTAAGCCTACCTTTATATGATTTCTTGTTTTCTCTTTTCCTAATTATTTTACATACATCCCTGTAAAAGAGAGAAATTCTGGTAGTTTGATAAGAAGAACTCTATTAATGTGATTGTGTTCTGCAAAAAAAAAAAAATAGAATTATGAGTGACTAAATGCATTAACTTCTTTTTCATATAAATCTAAAATGGGGAGTTAACATATAAATTGATATACCTTGGCCTTGCAAGGATAGGAGGCTTGTTGAAATAGTTTGGAGTCAAAGAGGATAGAATATTGATCTTAGAGTCAGGAAAATTTGAGTTTCAATCCTATGACAGCCATTTATTGGCCATATGACCATACGAAGTCACTTAACCTCTCTCAGTTTTCTCACTTCAAAATGAGAATAATAATAGTACCTACATTATGGTGATCTGTGAGAATCAAATGAAATAATATATGTAAAATAATTGATAAACTTTAAATAGCTACATAAGTGTGAGTGATGATGATGAAGATTTGGGAAGCACCTCAGACTGACTGGGAGTTAGAGATTGGAAATTGTCATAATAAAAAGTGCTAAAGATGAGAAGAATAAAATTATATAGACAATAGTCAAGTCCCTGACACTTCTCATCTCAGGCAGAACCTCTAGGGTATGAATCTTTGCTCAGTATGTGGTCCTCTTGTCTTTCTCAACCCTAAGTCTGGGTTTTTGGTTTTTCTTCCAACCTCTTTAGCCTCAGGTGGAAATAATCTTCACTGTCCAAACCATTATGTACCAACTAATCCTCAAGAATTATTAGATCAAAAATGGAAATGTTCTCAAATAACATTCTGGAATTGTGAAAAGTACACATTAAAGCTGTTATCTAATTGTAAGGCATTCAAATAAGAGAATATCTACTGTATTAAATTCATATCTATGGGCATTGATGCACTGTAACTTTTTACTGTTGTGGCATGAATTCATGGAAAGAAATGTGGATAAATATGTGAATATTTTGTGAAATATGAAAATATATGTGAAAAATAGCCTAAGACATTTTATGATTATGATAGAAGGATGATTTAATAGCTTCATTTGTACTTGAGAAAAATATTCTCCAATTTAGGTGTGAATTTGCAGGTACAACAGGCTCACCCAAGCAAAATGATGGAAACAATTTGATTATGTGCGGAGATACATCTTAGAAGCCAAGTAAGAAAGGCAGGATCACTTTATACTCAATAGTTATTGGTTTTTTTTTCTGTTATCTACAAGGATAAGCTAACCAGTAAACCCCAAGTTATCTTTGGAAGGTTCAGTGATCAAAAAAATTTAAAAATATCTGCAGATAAAGGTGCACAGAGGGAAGAGGAAAATGAAAATAAAATAAAAAGGAAGAGAGGAAGGAAGGAAGGAAGGAAGGAAGGAAGGAAGGAAGGAAGGAAGGAAGGAAGGAAGGAAGGAAGGAAGGAAAGAAGAGAGGTGAGGAGGGAAGAATTGAGTTTTCCAATTGACTAGTTTCAGTTGGGTACTCAGCATGTCACATGCTTCAGTCATTCATTCTTGAAGAAGACCATGACATCAGGGAGATGCTGCCATTATATGCAACTGAAATGGATTTAAATGAAAGAGTTCTGTGCAAGGTCACCTGCCTCACTTTCTCCTCCAGAGGCATCTGGGTCCAGTGGCCAGATACAGATCAAGATAAAATAGAGATGATTATGTATGCAATGGGAGACCTTGGTTTTTTAAAGAAGAGGTTTTTAATGGGTCTAGTTTGACTAAGGCAATGACCATTTGGTGTTTAAGGCTAGGTAATAATTGAGTCAAAACCAAATCACTTTATCAACAGTAGGTCAACAATAGATCTCTGGCCAAGCTCCATTTGTTCATTGTTTGGGTTCTAATTGAGTCAGAGTTAATGTAGGTAGAAACCTCTTCTGTTTTTACCAGAAACTCTGAGGATCTTCCCTCCCAGATTTAATTTTTTTTTTTTTGGTTATGTGAAAGAGGCCATCCTTTATCTCAATTGCTACCTATCTTTAATCACTGAGACTCTTAAAAGCTCAGCTTAAAACGGCCAAGGTTTCCCACAGCATCCAGAGCCATCTCCAATCATTCTGATCTATATCTGGCCACTAGACCTAGAAGCTGCTGGAGGAGAAAGTGAGGCAGATGACCTTGCATAACCCTTCTGCATTTAATTCTAATTCACTTGCTTGTCATGGGATCATCACCCTGGTGTCATGGTTCTCCTGGAGAAGAAAGGACAAATAACAGTCTCTTGTGAGAAATAGCCTATTACTTTTAATGACATCACTATTCTCCTAGGCTTGAAAACTTTGTCATCTTTGGCCCTTTCCTATTCTTTATCCTGTTCTCATTCCATTTACATGTTCATTCCATTGTCAGTCACTAAGTCCTATCAATCTATTAATATATTTCTCACACCCATCTTTTTCCACAAGCCATCATCATTATCTTTTTTCCTATGCTTGCTTCCCTAGTCAAATCCCTCATTACCTGTAGCCTACCTAATTGGAATAGCTTTTTAAGTTGTTTTTGCTTCCATACTATCTCAGGCAATTCTGGCAAAGTAATCTCCCTTATGAGTAGGTCATAAGATTTCCTTATTCAAATGCCTTCATTGTAATGTGTTGCTGCCAACTTCCATCTGCCATGCTTATTCACTTCTCCATCTCCCTTTGGGTGATCCTTTCAATCTCTCTTCTTTGAAGATTACCATTTTCCTTGACATCCAGCCGTCTCACATCACAGGAAGAACATTAGCATTAAAACAAAAGACCTTTATTTCAAGGGGAAGTTTTTTTGGGGGGCATTAAAATAACTTTATTATTCCCAGAGGCAATCTATCCCACTCTTCTCCTCATGTTGGATTCAGTCATTCAGTTATTCAACAAGCATTGATAAAATGATTTACTATGTGCTTGATACTGTGCTAAGTGCTGGAGATATATAACAGTGGAAAAAACAGCTCTTGCCCTAAAGAAGCTCACATTATAATGGAGGAAATGTACACACAAGATAGATGTCTGTACGTATGTAAATACATGTGTATGTATGTAAAATATATTTTCTGTTTATATATAATATAAAGAGTAGATGAGGTGCTTCTTCAAGCTCTGTTTACTGTTGATTGAATGAACTCTTAAGCTTTCCATTTGACTGCCTGTCACTGTCTGAACAATAAAAATTTCAGATTCATTTAATTTTTCCCATACATATAGTAAGGGCTTTTTGAATGATGGTATAGGAGGTGCTGTTATAATCCAAGGTTTGATTGCTATAGCATACTTAACTCATAAACAGGTGTATCTGTAATACTTTAACATTTACTGAATAATATTCCTTTGCTCTGTGTTAGAACTCCTTGGTGACAATAACAACTATTTTTGGTTAACCTACACCTGCCTGCTTTATCTCTTTCTTGATGTTAATGGTCAA
The DNA here is from genome assembly GCF_048593235.1 of Sminthopsis crassicaudata. Classification (NCBI taxonomy): domain Eukaryota; kingdom Metazoa; phylum Chordata; class Mammalia; order Dasyuromorphia; family Dasyuridae; genus Sminthopsis; species Sminthopsis crassicaudata. The sequence continues at coordinate 167,863,931 of NC_133620.1, forward strand.
TGGGTTGTCAAATTGAGTGTTATTTCCTTTTTTAGTTATATTTTCCAGTGAAATGTGAAGATAATTTTTTCCATTTATTTCTACAAAATTTTGAGTTCTAAATTTTTCTCCCTCCTTTCCCTGCTCTCCTCTTCCTAAAACAATGAACAATTTGATACAGATTATATATGTGCAATCATATAAAACATACTTACAAATTAGTTACAGTCATGAAAGAATTAGACCAAAAGAAAAAAAAACAAGAAAATAATGAAGTGAAACTACTCTGCTTCAAAATGTGCAGAGTCCATTTAGAGGTCTGGATATGGACAGCATTTTCCATTGTGAGTGCTTGGTAATTGTCTTGGATCACTGTATTGCAGAGAAGAGCTAAGTCACTCAAGTGTTGTTATATCTTTCAAGCAACTTTAATAATTTTGAAATATCCATAGGAGACACTTAGTTGCAGGGGAGTCTTTAAGGCAGGTTTTTTGCTTTCCAGAATCAAATTTTATATAGTCAATCCCAGAAAAACGGGAGACTTTGCATTCTCTTCATCTTTAGGAAAATTAATGTGATGGTAAAAGTATTGTTTGAGAAACTATAAAGTGCAGTTGATAGAGACAATCTTGAAGCCAGGAAGAGGTTAGAATATCAACATTAGTGTATATTTGCAAAATACTCCTGGGCAAATCATCTAACCAAAGAAATCCTTGGTACTTATGTTAATTATTCTTTCAAAACTTTTCACATAGATAGGTAGGTGATTCAATGAATGGCATGTTAGATCTATAGTTAAGAAGATCCAATTTTAAATTTAGTCTCAGACATTTATTGTTATATGACTCTGGCATGGTTACAATTTCTATCACTCTTCGATTCCTTATCTGTAAAATGGGGCTAATAATAGCACTTCTCTTCAGGGTTGTTAGGATCTAAGAGACAATATTTAACAATAGCTAACATTTATAACTAGATGGTTCAGTGGATAAATGATATCAGGACTGGAATCAGGAAGACATTTTCCTGGGTTCAAATCTGATATTGGATACTTACTAATTATATAACCCTGGGCAAGTCACTTAATCCTGTGTACCTTTGTTTCCTCATCTCTAAAATGAATTGTAGAAGGAAATGACAAACCACGTTAGTATCTCTGTCAAAAAACTCCAAATAGGGTCATAAAGGGTTGTGGTAGGTGTTTTTTTTTTAATATCTTACTGATCCTCAAGAAAATCCTGAGAGGTACACGTTATTATTATATTCATTTTACAGATGAGTAAAATAAAACCAACCTAAGTTCAGTGACTTGCCCAGAATTACAAAGCTAATAAATTTCTAAGGCTAGATTTGAACTTAGGTTTTCTTTACTCTTGGCCCAGAATTCTATTCCCTCTGCCATCTTACTTTATTTGTAAAATGCTTTGCAAATTTTGAAGAATTAAATACATATTATTTATTATATAATAATAATTATGAATATCATTATAATTAGAAAGTAGGTATATGGGTCTACCAAATTAAAGCTAGATACCTTTACTTATCATTGAAAGCCCTCTAGAATCTGGCTCCAACTTACCTTTCTAGTCTTCTTTCATATCGTTCTCCTTAATTCATTCTTCCTTTTAGCCACACTTATAAAATAACTAATTTTGTTTTTTCAGAAGAAAAAAAATACAAATGCTAAACTACATTGTAAATCTGGAAGAGGCAAGCACAGGTAATCCCTTGCCTAGGGTCACACAACTAGTATTGGAGATTGGATTTTAACTAAGGAAGATTAGTGTTCTGACTCCAAGCCCTGACATTTTAGCTGCCATTTAATAAATGCTATAGATAAGCTAAAAAATAAAGTGGTAACAGGATTTTTAGCTATGTGGGGTTAAAGGGAGAAATGAGAAGAAAGTGACTGCTGGTCATGGTGGACAGGGACAATGATAACTGATCAATCATTTATTAGCCATCAAGGGAACAAGCTTGCATTTCCAAAGAATATGTACCAGATTTCTTAGAGCGGACCAAAATGACATTACTATAGTAGAGTCAAGTTACACTGTGTCTGAGTATGGTTGATCAGAACAATATGAGTTCAGCTCTACCATACTGGACACAAATAGTCCATATGAACATTTGGAGTAGCTTCTCTAATTTTTCACATCTCACGTTCCTTTTGGGCTAATTCAATTCTGCTTTGCCCATGGAGCATATCACCCTCTCTGATGAGGGCATTCCATGCTGGGCAGTTCTATGTCTCCCATGTCATATAATCGATTCTAAAGTTCTTAAGAGAAACCTTGAGAGTGTCCTTGTATCACTTTTTCTGACTACCTTGTGAGTACTTGCCCTGTGTGAGCTCTCCATAATATAATTTTTTTTGGGCAAGTGTACATTTGGCATTCAAACAATGTGGCTAGCTCAAAGGAGGCAGTTTAATTTGTGAAAGGACTTCAGTGTCTGGTATCATATCCTACTGGACATCGTACCAAGTGCTGAGGATACAAAGACATATCAAACAGTTTCTGCCCTCAGCTTATAGGTTTTAGGAGGAGACAATATGTACACATATAAAAAGAGAGAAAATAAGAATATGTGTAATATATACAAGACAATTTGGTGGAGAGATATTAGCATCTAGCCCACTGGAATCAAACTCAATTAGAAACAGATGCCTGAAAGCTGCAAATTGACTTAGAAAACCACGAATTAACATTATTTATGTCATATTGTATTTTGGGGGCAGCTAGGTAGTTCAATGGACAGACTGCTGGGCCTACAGTCAGAAAGACTCATTTTTCTGAGTTCAAATCTGGCCTCAGACCCTTACTAGTTATGTGATCTTGGGGAAATCAATTAACCCTGTTTGCCTCAGTTTCCTCATCTATTAAATGAACTGGAGAAAGAAATTACAAACCACTTTAATATCTTTACCAAGAAAACTCAAAATGGGGTCATGAAGAATTGGACATGACTAAAAACAAAAACTATTTTCATTTTAGAAAATATTTCTCAATTACATTTTAATGTGTTTCTTGCCGAACTCAGGAGTTTTGCCAGATTAGCTGGAGGCTGCCTACAAGCTCTGAGTTTTACATCTCTGATCTAGGAAGTAAGAAAAGATTCATGTAAGGGGTACATTTGAGCTTTGAGGGAAACTAGGGATTTTGAGAGGTGGAGATGAAAAAAGAGGGCATTCCAGGCATGGGGATAACCTACCTGTTTAAAGGTATTGAGATGAGTAATGAATATTTCATGAAAAGGAATAGCAAGAAGAGCTATTTGTCTAGACCAAAGAATGTGTCAGAGAGTAATATAAAAGGCTGAAAAGAGAGGTGAGAGGCTAGCTTATGAATGACTTTAAATTATAAACAGAGGAATTTTTATTTAATCTTAGAGATGATGATTTCATTCCAGTGATTCTCTATTGTCTCCAGGATAAAATATCTGTTCTGCATTCAAAACCTTCCTTAACTGAGCCCTTCCTACCTCTCCAATATTCTAACACATTATACACCCTCTCCCACAACATATGTTATTTGTGATCCAGTGACACTGGCCTTCTTAATCCTCCCATCCCCCAAACTCCATTTCCTAACTGTAGATATTTTCTCTGGCAATCCCTTATGCATGATGTTCTCCCTCTTCATCTCTACCTCTTAATTTACTTCAGATCCCAGTTAATCCCTCCTTCCACTGGTACTTTTCTTGAGACTTCATTCTGGTGCTTTCCATGTGGTTATCTTCATTTTATTCAATTCTCATATTATTTGTACATAGTTCATTGTGAATTCTTCTCATTAGACCATAACATCTTTGAGGAAATGGACTATGTTTTGCCTTTATTTACATGCTCAGAACTTAACACAATGCCTGGTATTTAGTAAGCATATGATAACTGTTTAGGATTGACTGATTGATGTGAAGGAGGGAAGACAGAACTAATTAATTTCTCTATATTTTATTGTTTTCTTTGTGAAGGAAAATTGTATCTCCCTTCAGTTTTGTAGGCAGAATGAATTACATTCAGGATACTGGAAGAATTTGCAGTTATGTTTGCTAACCCTAGCTTCTTATACTGTGCTTTGTGATACCATGTTGAGTCTTGTACTTGAATGTATTAGTCACAAAATTATGATTTATTATCAGAAAATATTTGATTTATATAGCTATGTACTTAGGATCATGTAAAAATTTCTCAGGTGTAAAAGGGTAGCAAGTGGAAGAAATTTAAGAATATACCTGTGGATCTTTAAGGAATGTGGCATGATAGCACATATTTGAAAAATGGCCACCTGAAAGAAATCTTAGATTTTTTTTTTTCTGTTTGGATCCAGAGGCAAAACTAGATAGGAGTTGCCTCTATTTGTCTATTCCTGATGAACTTCTATAATAGTTTTTTTTTCCCCCCTGAGGCAATAGGGGTTAAGTGACTTTTGCTCAGAGTCACACAGTTAGGAAGTGTTAAGTGTCTGAGGTCAGATTTGAACTCAGGTCCTCCTGACTTTAGGGCTGGTGCTCTATTTACTGTGCCACCTAGCTGCCCCAATATTTTTTTTAATTTTGTTTTTTGTTTGTGTATCACCTTAATTCCTGAAAATATTCTTCCCTTTTTCCTACCCTGTGTCCTAAGAAATTATTAAAGTCATTTGAGTTTGATTGTATATGCATTGTTCCATACCCATAGTTTTCAAACATTGCAAAGAAAGGAAAGAGATACATTTTCTCATCTTCTTCTCCAGGGGTCAATCTTAGTTATTATGACTATATGATATCCCCCCACCTATGTTTTGGATTGTTCTTTTTATTTCCATTATTGTAGATTTTACATATGTTGTTGTCTTGGTTTTGTTTACTTAGTTTATATCAATTCATATGTGTCTTCACATGCATCTCCAAATTCTTCACATTAATTGTTGCTTATATCTCAATAATATTCTATTACAATATGATTTTAGTTACCCTCAGTTAAAGGATATTTATTCTGATTAAGTTCTTTGCACCTACAAAATGCATTATCATGAATATTTTGTTTTTTTGTGGGATCTTTCAGATACCTAACACTGCAGTTGAATTTGAACTCAAATTTGCCATCTACCTGCCCCCTATTTCTAAAACTAGCATTGAGATCTCTGAGCCTAAAAGTATAGACAGTTTAGTGACTTTTTTTATTTTAATTCCAAATTATTTTCCAGATTAGGGATAAGAATAGTGAGCTAGAGAAGGTATTTAGGATTTCACTGGTACCAGAACTGAAATGCAAAGCTATCTTGACAGAATGAAATGATGGGAAAATATAGTAAGATGAACTTCAATAGGAATAAATGCTAAATACTTTCCTAAAAAAGGTATCTCATAAAAAACAAGGAGAGGTGGGTTGCTCGGGAGGCTAGGTGGTACAGTAGATAAAGCACTGGTCCTGGAGACAAGATGACCTGAGTTCAATTGTGACTTCAGACACTTAATAGCTATATGACCATAATCAAGATATTTAACTTCAATTACACTCCCCCAAAAGGCATCTAATGAATACAGGTTAGAAAAAATAACTTTGTCCAATTCTTTTTGTACAGCAAAACCACTGTTTGGACATGTATATATTTATTGTATTTAATTTGTACTTTAACATATTTAACATGTATTGGTCAACCTGCCATCTGGGTGGGGGGGGAAGGAGGGGAAAAATTAGAACAAAAGGTTTGGCAGTTGTCAATGTTGTAAAATTACCCATGCATATATCTTGTAAATAAAAGCTATTAATAAAAAAAGAAAAATGACCTTGCCAATTACAAAAATGAATTTTATTATTGTGTTTCATTTTTCTTGGTATTCATAAAACACCCAAAACATCACAAGCATTCGATAAACATTGGTTGAGTGAATGTTGAAAAAAGATAAGAGCTCTGTTTTGAATCTAGCCCAAAGCTTGGAGTCAATTCCTATTTAATCTAAATTCTTTCCTCAGTGCTTTGTAATTAACCAATCAAAACTTATATGGAGTGTTTTTCAAGCAAATATTTATAATTATATTAATTTTCTAATTGTATCCCATTGGAACTTTATTTATTGCTTAAATTAATTTCTTATAAAATCTTTTACATATTTAATTTGAAATGTAGTCCTCAAAGTTGAGTGCAATATTTCCAGGGAGGCCTACCAAAGAACCAAAAAAAAAAAATATTGCAGATTCTCAAGAGGAGAATACAGTAATGACTTTGCTCATTACATTTTGATATACTCATGCTAATGTAATCCAACAGACTGTCAGAATACATGAAAAATTATAGTGTAGTAGAAAACATCCTTTACTAAGAATCTTATGATTAAGAGGTCATAAGACCAGGATTTATGGGCCAGCACTATCACTTATTAGGTGTGTGGCTGTGCATCATGTAACTTGTTAGCCTCAGTTTCCTAATTGGACTAGATTGAAGATTCCTAACTTTTTTTTTTAAAGTGAATCATGGTGTGACTTCACCAATCCAATGGACTCCTTCTCAAAGAATATATTTAAATACCTAAAAAATAAAAGATTACAAGGAAAAGCAGTTCTTTTGAAATAATTGTATGAATATACACATGTTCACACAGTATAAATATGTACACATGTATTGTTTACATTATATGTGGTGAACTACACATGTATACATATACATATATATGAATATACACATGTATAAACATATAAATATATATTATGCATGTACATATATTTATACATATGCTCCATGAAATAATGCTTGCACTACTAATTCTCATCCCTGGACTATTGCAATAGCTTGCTGGTTTTTGGTCTCTTCTACAAACTTCTGCCCATTCCAATCCATTTTCCACTCAGCTGTCATAGTTATCCTCCTAAAATCTGAACATGTCATCTCTATTCAGTAAACTCTAGTGGTCCTCTATCACCTCCAGTATTGAATAAAAAAATTGATTTTTCAAGTTCTCTTAACTTGACCCCTTTCTATTTTTCCAGGCTTTTATACACTTTATTCCCCAACCTGGTGACATTGGCTTCTTTGTTCTTTCTCACATAAGACACTATTTCTTAGTTCCACACTGTTGTCCACACCTGGAATTCTTTTCTTCCCCCCTCCTCACCATCTCCTGACTCCCCTGGCTTCCTGCTAAATTTGTACTTTTTTTTGTAAGAAGTGTTAATTTAATTTAATTTAAAATTAAAATAAAATTAATAAAAGCCTCCTTTAATTAATTAATTAATTAGAACCAATTTTAGTTTAATTTAAGTTCTTCTTTATATTGAGGATCTCAAATTTATCCTGTCTATATCTTGTTTATATATAATTGTTTCGCTAGTTAGATTGTGACTTTAAGAGTTGTTGTGGTCTTTTGTTATTACTTGTATTCCCAGAGCTTAGCACAGTGCCTGGAACCTAATAAGTTTAATAAATATTTATTGACTGAATGACTTACCTGAAATTTGAAGTCAATTTTCTTTAAACTGGAAATGACAAGATTGTGTCAGCTATCTCAAAGAACTTTTGTGAGGGTCAAATATTACAGTTTAATGGGATAGAGAAGTCAACTGTTATTATTATAAAAATCTAAAAAGGACTCATTCATCTCACTAATTAACTCACATACTAATCACTTATAGCAAGTTTACTTTGTAATTTCCTTCTACTTGTTACAAATCTATTGTTTTTTATAAGTCCATAACTATTTTATAAATCCAACACAGAGGCCTAAATAACACTTGCAAGTGGAAGTACATAGCTCTATTCTAAAGTTAGCAATCTGTTAGGATTACAAGGTGAGAACTCAGGTTGTCTGGACAGTTCTCTGTCTCAGAATTCACACCTCTGGTTTGTGCCTTTGAAGGGAGTTTACACCTTTAATCTTCTGAGTTAGAGTTTACATGTTTAAAAGAAGTTTGCACCTTTAAGAAGCCTGAGTTAAAGGAGCCTTTAAGCCCCTGAGTTCTCACATGCCCCTTTAAAAGGAGCAAGTTCATTGTTTGAAGTTTTTTCTCACAAGCCCCATTGAGTTCTCACTACAATTTCTGCGAGGATAAAAGAAGATAACATTGAGCATTGAAGGAAGTCTACTCTGGTTCAGAGTTGGGGCATCACTCTGGAGGAAGAAGGGTCTAGTCTGGGATTGAGTTGAGACAGCAGATCTCCTAGAGAGTGATTGGCAGTTTCTGGAGACAACAGGACCTTTACAGCAATCTATTTTCAGAACTATTTATTTCATCACTAGATACAGTGTTTAAAAAATTCAAGGCATCAGAGGGGGAAAAGGAGGGGTTATTGTGAAAAAAAAACTAGGGAGCTTTAAAATCAGGTTTCACTACATAGCTGATCTAAGCTATAATTTCAAATGTGCAAAGTGCTTGGAGGGTGGGCTATTTATAAAATGGTTTCAGGAGAGAGGACTACCCAATTAAGGACAATAAGCCTATTACTTTATAGGCAATTTAATGAAGGGAAAAAATGTTCTTTATGCTGCATCCACTGAAAGGAAACACAAAAGAAATAAACAAATACTTTCTTGTCCCATGTACCCATTAAACCCTATGTGAAGATTTAAGTCAATGGTCTTTTCTTAGTCTTTACCTTCTCTGACGTCCTTGTAGTTTTTGACTCTGTTGACACGCCCTTATCCTGAAGCATTCTTTCCTACAGAAATGGCTTCTGGGGAACAACGCTCCTTCTTGGTTTCTTGTTAGCTTTCTAACAATCCTTTCCTTTTCTTCCTTTTCT
>NC_133620.1:167872684-167892684 GCF_048593235.1 Sminthopsis crassicaudata
ATCATTTTGGTCTTCTTCGAGAATGAAAGACAAGAACCAACCAATCAAACTTAATATGTCTAAAACATCTTCCCATGCTTTCTCTAAACCCCCTCCATTCTTCAGATTTTACTATTTCTGCTGTTACTCCCTACTATCATTTCAGTGACCAGATTTGGACACTTGGAGCTTTTCTTGTCCTTCAACCCATACCTAATCAGATGTCCTCTTATCAAAAATAAGACTTTCTCTTCCATCCCCTTCTCTCTATTCATACAGCTTCTATCCTAGCTTATTTCATCATTATCTCTTAGTTGGCTAGTTGTAATATCCTTCTATTTGGCATCCTTTCTTCTAAACCATTTCCTTTCTTATCCATCATTCATATAGCTGCTAATGGATGTCATATACTCAAAAACTTTAATAGCTCCCTATTGCCTTTAGGATAAAACACAAAATCTTCAACCTGCCATCTAAAAACCTGCCTTTCCCAAATTATTTCATCTTCTACCTTCTCCTAAAACAATTGTTTCATTCTCTGTTCCAGACAAACTGCTTCTACCCCAAATGATATATATATATATATATATATATATATATGGCATTCTACATCCCATCCTCTTCCTCTGTTCCTCTCCATCCTTACTCCATGCTCATCAAATTCTAAGTACCCTTCAAAGAACAGACCAAATGCTATGTTGCACATGAGCCTTTTCTGAGCCTCCCAGTTATTAACTTTGCCTTTCTATTAAATTGTTTTGTATAAACACTTAAAAGTTTGTCAATTGGATTTTTATGTTAAACATCTTAATAATTTAGAAATCAAGTAAGAAAACTAAGTGGGAATTGGAATAATTTGGATTTCATGAGGAAAGGGATAGTCATGATTAAAAATCCAAATCTCAATTTCATTTCTTAGCAAGTTATTAAATTTCCAAATCTACCTTACTCTTCTGAAACTTTTGCCTTGAATGAACAACAATTATGAAAAATCACTATGTGTATACATAATATCCTTAGTTTTTTGCTTAAGATTTCATTATTTTTATAATATTTTCTATATTACTCTGGAAATATCATTTGTGCCCAACTGTATCACTAGAGATTATTAGCATCATCCAGGTTAAATGTTTGAAGGTTCTCTGTTATATTTCAGATTCATGCCCTAGGAAAATAGGAACCATCTTTAGTATCAGCAGTTAAAAAACCAGCTGCTTCAACATTTCTTAGCTGAGGAATCACTATTTGTGCTTCTTGGTCTGACTTATATTGGATTTCTCACTTGTTAGCACATCATTTATTCCTTAGAAGACAAGCAACTACTTCTGCAGTGGATTCAGCTCTATCCTCTAGGACATTTGAAGTATTACATATATTAGAGTTTAGTGATTAGGGAAGATCTTAAGCTTTATGTTACCTTTTGGCACTCTAAGATTTGGTTACTATACAGATATGGAAGCTGTAGGCAGAAAAAGATCCTAAGAAAACTATCTCAAAAAAGGCCAAATAAAAGACTAACTTAACCTTATTAATTTGGAATGGGAAATTTCTCTTCCTTGAAAGGAAATGCTGGCTTGTTTGCAGGTTCTGATGCTTTGGGGTTGACATAGAGTAAAGTTAACCAGGTCTCATGGATATAAAGGGATTGATTAAAAAAACAAAAAAAAACAAAAAAAAATAGCATTCCTATTACAATGGAGACATACTGCTTCTGGGGGAAGGTATCCTATATTCCTTTACCTCATGGGTGTAAGTAAGCTCTTTCAATTGACTGTGTAGACAGAACAGATACATTAAAAAACAAGCAAACAAACAAAGAACCTGCCCGACTAAGATATTTGTTCCCTTTCCTTCATACTCTTTTCCTATGAGATATCCAGAAAGGGCAAACTTTTACCAATAGCTGGGGCATCATGAACTGAACTGGTAAAAGGGGAAAGGCTTTGAACTTGAAGTTTGGACTATATTTAATAGGAATTGAGATAAACTGTGAATCTCATCTTCTTCCCCCCAGAATTTGAGGTAATAAGGAAGAGATTATGCCAGACATTTTGGGTAGTATGTTTGTGTACTTGTGTACTTGTTGAAGTAAATAATCCTTTGTGAAAAATTAATCCAACTATAACTGGTGAAATGGAATTAGGATGAAAAGGCCCTTCTGAAGTTGATGAGGACTCAAATCAATATGAGAGATCCCAGATATTCCCAAAGTTTCTTAAGGGAATTAGAGAACCTTGGGAGGGGGATGAAATGTAACATACCTGTCTTCAGATTATAGGGGTTGTTTTGATGAGAGTTAGGAAAAGGGGAACCCCTTTTGGTTCGGCGCAAGGATACATAGTTAAATGAAGTCTAGTGATGATGCAGAGTCCCCTCTAAAGGAATTTACAGGTCCAAAAACCTAGATTGATTTAAAAAAAAAAAGGTTTATTTAGGGTTTGGAAGTAAGGATAAAGGTAGAAAGACACCAGGGCACAGGTGGTCGCCAGGTGGACAGGAACCCTTACATGGCCGGAAGGATACCATGTTTTGGGGGCTCCTGCAAAGAGACTGGGCCCCAGAGTTCCTTTTTTATAATCTTGAAGGTGGGTGGAGTTCCAGGCTCCTGGCTGGTTTGGGCCAGGGTTAGCATTGAATAGAATTCAATGAGTCCTTAGATAAGGAAGAAGCTGTTTGTGGGGGTTGGGGAACCTGAGCAGATATTAGGGAGCTGAGAAAGCCAAAGCTAGCTCAGCTCTGGTGGGGGCTGGGAAAGCCCGGATATCATTGGAATTCACAAAGGGTGCTTTTTTGACAAGAATTTGGGAATCAAAAGATCCTAGCTTCTTCAGCCATGGGGAGTGGTGGTGTTGGAAATCAGAAAGGAATTTTAAAGGGACCTCAACCCCCATCAGTTTCACTATTATGAGAGGCAAGACAGCATAGCATGATGATCATTAGTTTATTCATTTATTTTGGTTTTATATCACATTTTTTTGGATTTTATTTTTTTAACTTTCCATCTTTTAAGAATAATAATAGCCTTTTATTTTTCAAAATACATGCAAAGGCATTTTAGACATTCAGCCTTGCAAAACCGTGTGTTCCATTTCCCCCCTCCCTTCCTCCCCTTATCATCTCTCCCCTAGAAAACAAGCAATTCAATATAAGTTAAGCATGTGGAATTTTTCTAAACATATTTCCACATTTATTAAGCTGCACAAGAAAAGTCAGATCAAAAGAGGAAGAAATAGAAAGAAAAAATAAAAAGCAAACAACAACAACAATAACAAAGACAAAATACTGTGTTGTGATCCACATTTAGCCCCTATAGTCTTCTCTCTAGATGTAGATAACTCTCTCCATGACAAGTATATTGGAATTGCCCTGAATCACCTCATTGTCATCATATTTATTTTTTATGTATCCATCTTATTACCTACCTGTATGAAATTCTTTGAAACAAATATCTAAAAAGAAAGAAAAACAAGGGCAATAAAACTAATGATTATCAGGCATTTATTTTCCTACTATCTCTTCCTTTCTACTGGAATTTAAAAAAAGATAGAAAAATAAAGAACTCATAAACATAGTCAAGCAAAACAAATTCCACATAGTTACAACCAAAAATGCATTTCTTATCATCTTTTATGAGGTGAGCAGAGTTCTTCTTCAGTCCTATGGAATTAGGATTGATTATTTAGTTGGCCAGAGATTTTGAACATTTTAAGAATTATTCATTTTTATATTATTGATGTTATGCTTTATATATATATACATTATATATGTACATACATATAAATATATATGTGTATGTATATACTGCTATAAATATTCTATACATATAGGATATCATTCTCTTTATTTGATCTCCTTGGAGTATAAGCCTGGCAGTTGTATAGCTATCTCGAAGGGCATACACTATTTAATAACAGTGCATTATTCCATATTGTTTTCCAGAATGATTGAACTGATTCACAGCTCTACCAGCAAGTATATCAGTAATGTGCATGATTTCCCATAGTCCCTTCAACATTATCATTTTGTTTGTTGTTATTGTTATCTTTGCCAGTGGGTATGAGAAAGATTCTGTGTTACTCTAATTTGCATTTTTCTAATTATTAGTGATTTAGAGGATTTTTTCATATGGCTGGGTTTCTTTCCTTGAGAATTGATTGCTCAAATATTTGTGGTCCAGAGGCATGACCAGACTACCAAAAGGATCCATGATTCAACAACAACAACAAAAACAACTTAAAATCTTGTTAAAGTTGTTTATGGGAAAACAATCTTGCATCCAAGAGTTCTTAGAATTACTATAAGCTATAAGTAACAAGACCCCAGAGTGGTCACTTGTGAGAGTGATCTATGCCTCCAGGAAGATCTTTACAAGGTAATATAGCAATTAGAAAGCACTTAATAAATATTTGTTGCCTTCCTCTTCATAAAAGTTACAAATTCTTTCAAGAAATGACTGAATCAATATTAATTTATTTCTCAGTCCCTTGAAGAATTTTATTGTCTCCAGGTAGGAATTTGTGATTACTGATTTCAAGAATATGGCTTATTATTATTGTTAATTATTATTTCAGAATTAGAAAAGAAAGAATTGTAAAGTAACCTCTTAGCAGCTAGTAGGTGGTACAATGGATATAGGATCCTGCACTGGAATCAAGAGGACCTTGAGTACAAATACTATTTCCCATACTTTTACCTATGAAACCTGAATGAGTTGTAAACTTTATTCTCAATTTCTCTGTAAAATGACACAACAATAATACCTGCTTCACAGACTTGTTGTTAGGATGAAATGAAACATCATATATTATAAAGTGCTTTGCCAACTTGAAGTGCTATGCAAATGCTAGCCATTATCTTTTGAATTCTTCTAGTTGTTACTTTTCCCCATAAAGATCCATCTCTAATATTGTTTATTTAAACTTTAAGCATTATACCATCACTCTATATCTACAGTAGCTTATCTGGAATAGTTAGGTTGCATCATTTGACTCTGTATCACTAATAATTAGCAAAGTTCCTGTTACATAGTAAGTGCTTAACAAATGTTTGTTGACTTGATTTGCAACATATTACAAAGAATAGGAGAGGAGAGATGAAAGTGAAGGGAACATTACCATGTTAAGAGCTTTTTATAAATTAGATTTAGAGCTTCATAACAACCCACGGGGGTAGATACTATAATTATCCCCATTTTACAAATGAGGAAACTGAGGCAAATGGGTTAAGTAATTTGCTCGGGGTCACAGAGATAGTAAGTGCCTAAATCTAAATTTGAATTCAAGTCTTTTTGATTCCAGGTCTAGTGCTCTATCCAGTGTACTCTTTTGCCTCTTGACCACTGAAGTATTGAACAGATAGCCAAGGACTGTTAAAAGATCTAAAATAAAAAGTCTTCCAGTGTGTTGAATAGTTTCTTTTTGAAGTATTTATGAAAGGATATGGTTAGGTTTTTTTATAACACAGGATGAAAACACATAGATGGATTCAAGACTACACCATTGAAATTAACAGTAACACCAATGAATTTATTGCAACAAAATATCATATATAATACTTAGAAATCATAGGATATAAACAATTGACCTTGAAACTATTCATGAAACAATGGTTTGGTGGGAAGATAAGGAAATTTATAATAGACATATTTGAGCTTCCAAGATACTAGACAATCTGTTTCTTTATCTGTAAAATGTAAATAATAAGAATATCTAACTTATAGCATTTGTATGAAAATCATAGGATTAGGAGGAAGACCTAAATTTGAATCCATCTCAGACATTTACTATGTGACTATGAATGGGTCACTGGACTTCTCTTAGAGTGTCTGCTCGACTATAAAATCAGGATAATAATAACACTTATCCTTCAGAGTTTTTGTGAAGATAAAATATTTAGGATTCTTTGCAAACCTCAAATAATTATACCAATATTCATTGTTAGCATTATCAATTATTTCTAAGCAGGAATCATATCTTTATTTCAAATGCTCACTTTCTCATATTGTTTTGATATTATGTGAAGGTATCCTTTCATAAAGTCAGGAGAAGGAAACAATCAGGATTTTATAAATTATATTCTACATTAGATATCTTTTCAGTCACATAGTTGACTTAAAGGTGTAGAAAATATGATTTCATTATATTCAGTATTTATAATTGTTGAGGGAAACAATATGATTTAGTACAATAAAATTCTGTGTTAAAGTCAAATCTTCCAATAAGAGATATCAGCTCATGCATAACAAGAGATATCTCTTATGGATATGTAAAAATCATATAAAATACCTTGAAAGATGCAACAACAAAAACAATCTAGCTTGATGGCTTTTTCTGATTGTTAATTTCAAGCAAGATATAGAAAAAGACATGCAGGTCTACTTAAGGTTCCTGACTTTTTATAGAGGTTTTTTTTGTCACTGAGTTCCTAGGAAAAGGACATTTCCTATAAAGAGTTGTTAACTTGGGATTTGTAAGCTTAATTTAAAAAATATATTTGATTACTGTATTTCTGTATAAAGGGTTTTTTTTTAATCCCATGAATTTTATTAGATATGTTTAAATCATTATTTTGAGAAGAGGTCCATAGACTGTCAAAAGACTCCATGGCTTGTATTTTTGAGGTTCCTTTTTACAGTTTATATTATGTTGATTAAAGGCCCTTACACACTGCAGAATCTCCTGAATAAGGTAAATAATCATACAAAATATTTCAACTTAGCTCTCTAAATAGGAAAAACCAAGGTTATAAAAATTGTCTGTTGTATTGGATGGTATTGGATGAACCACCTATAAGCAGTTCATCACTGCATATATCTTGAACAGACACGCTAGATGAATAAGGAACTAGATTGGAAATTCAGCAAGATGGTGAAAGAAAGGATGGTATTACATGTGTGAGAAATTATGCAATAACCTTTCATTACTATGATTCTTTTTGAAACAAAGAACCATATTTTAAAAATCAAAATTTATCTGTGACTGTGGTATAAATTTAAAACTGTGAAATATAACAATTTTGAATAATTAAATTTTAGGTCAAGCATAGAGCAATGGGAGAGATTCATTATGGGTTTGTGTAGACTAAAACACATTATTAACTATAACAAAGAGCCAGAAACAAAGCAGATGCCCACCTATTAGGGAATGGTTGAACAAACTATGCTATATGAATATTGTAGAATATTATTCTTCTCTAAGAAAACGGTGAACATGAGGATATCAGAGAAGCATAGGAAGATTGAAGTAAGCATGAAGTAAGAAAATATAAAAGGAACCAGGAAAACACATATAATAAATATCAAATGATATAATTAGAAACAACAATGACAACAGTAAAAAATAGTTATGATTTTAAGGATCAAGAAAGCTTGACCCTAGAGAAGTCAAGAAAATTTACCTTCATCTATTTTTAGCAAAGTATTGAATACAGCATCCATTATCAAACTCTATTTGCTTTTTTCACCTGTTTCACTAAAATTTGTTTCTGCATGGGATAGTTTTCTGACAAAGGGAAACATTTCAGAAATGAAGAAAGCAAAGAGACCCCTTAATTTATTTTTTTATTTTATTTTTTAATTTTTGCTGAGGCAATTGGGATTAAGTGACTTTCCCAGGGTCACAGAGCCAGGAAGTGCTAAGTGGCTGAGGTCAAATTTGAACTCAGGTCTTCCTGACTTCAGGGGTGGTGCTCTATCCACTACACTAGCTAGCTGCCCTGAGATTCCTTAATCTAAAAAAAAATGTTATTTAAGAAAGAAGGAGACTATATTATACAATAGATTTGCTACATAAGCAGCTTTCTTATATAACACACTGCAGAGAAAATGTGTGATTTGGCTTTATAAAATGGAAGACTGAAAAAGGAAGCTATGTGGTTATATTTAAGTATACATTTGGATCATAAGATCAGCATTAGAAGGAACCTTAAAAGTTATATAGTTCAACCATTATCTTTTTCCATTGAGGAGATTATGCTCCCATGGAGGTGAAATGACTTTGCTCAAACTTACACAAGTAGTAAACTTAGATCTTTTGCCTTCTGATTTAAGTCACTTTACTACATCCAGTTTTAGAGTGCCTTCTTTCTTTCTCAATACTCAAAAGTTGTCAGTTGTGGGAAAGAATATGAAATTCCAGTTTATTTCAGGGATTTATAGAGAAATAGAGGAAATATAGCATAATGGATAAAATCTTTTATTAATATATCCTTAAGTTGGTTATTATTTCTATCAATTTAGAAACAGTTCATACTTCAGGAAAATATATAGGGTTTTGAATTGATATTCCCAAAAGCTTTAACCAGTAGCTTTAAAGGGGGGCAAAATAGCAATGTTTTCAAGGCAGAAGTTATCTTCTTTAAAAAGAAGAAAATACCTTTTTATTCTTAACATTAATTTACCACTTAAGTCTACTGCTTTAACTAACCTTTATCTGTTTTCAAATTATATTAAATTCACCAGAAGAAAAAAAAAGACATTTATATAAGAACATGTGGATAACTATTATTTGATAATCCCCATGTTCAACTCTGCTATCCATGTTTTTGCAATTTCTTTTACTTAGAATTTCTTCCATTTGTCTTTCTACTTAATTCAAACTATTATATAAGCTGTTCAAAACAAACAGAATTCTGGGCATAGATTACTCATAGCAAATTTCAAACTGGGCTTCCAACTCCCTCCCCCAAAGAAGAGTACCGAAGGGCTTCTTTTTTGTTTTACATCTAATGCTATGGAATTGATCTATTCAATATGCCCGGTCACAAGTCTGGTTTAGTCTCTAAAAGGGCACTATGAAGCACTTTAAGTACTTCTGAGCATGTCTCAAACACAGACTGATGGATTAGAGAGCTCTTACCTAAGCCAGAGCCTTAAATCTTGGTATTCTTTAGAAATTCCCCATATTGGATAATTGTCAAGCAAAAGGATAATGGGAACTAATTAGGGATATTTGCATAATAGGCATATTGCAGGAAAAAAAAAAAGGCTCAGCTATTTTAAGCCTTCTACTAGTAAATTTTATGATGCAATGCTTAGGGTAAAAGAAAAAAAGCTGTCTTTATGTTGTGTTCTTTAAGATATATTCATATAGATACATATATATATATACATATAGATACATACATACATATATATATATACATATATATATATATATATATATATATATAAAGATAGTATTATAAATACAGTCATAGCAAGTTTCTTTATGTTTCCTATGAAGAATCTAAAAATATGAAAGGTTTGCATCACTGAATTTTCATTGACTAAAGCAGTCATCCAGCAATGGGGCCAGAACAAAACCTCAGTTTTTAGATGATATCTCTTATGCTTTGCCTATCTAGCCGGGACCTTCTCAGAAAATTATTCAGTTCATAACTTTCAAAAGAATACATGCTATGCTAAAAGTATATTGTTTCTAGTAGCGTCATGGAACCTATCTGAAAATCAGAGAGATTTTGTCATTTCTTTTCCACTGCCCCTCTGTCCCCTAGTTCTGATGTAGGAACTTCAAATAAGAGCTGATGGGAAGGAAGGGTTAGATCAAAAATGGACATTTGAAGCCTAAATCCCAAGGGTCAATTATTGAAGTCAGAACATTGCAGAACTAAAATCTAATTTGCCAGTTGCCCTACAACACTCATGCGACTGTCAGTGATATTTTCATAAAGATCCAGGGTGACATAAAGCCTGAGGAAAATAAGTTTGTTCTGATCTTTAGAAGATGAGCTTCAGAGCTTTTTTGGCTTTCCATATCTGGCTAACATCTCTTTCCATATAAACTGTTCATTATAGAGAATGTGTTGCTATCCTTGCCCTTCTGTAATACTTCTCTTCCTCCCTCCTCCCACCCCCAGCAAGCTACATCAGGGAGGCCACATCACCTCCAGCATGATTTCAAACCAATAGGCGAATCAGGTGTCTGAGATCTGTTTTAAATTCAGGAGCAGTCACATGAACAGCTAATAGCAAAAAGCAGAAAAAAATTGAAAATCTGTGACTGGATGTGTTAAAGAGAAGTCACAGTGATGTTTACCTAGACTTTCACAGATTCTCTTTTAAGGAAATTAAAATAGCATGATGTGAACACAAGGGATAAACTTTATAAGTCTTCTAGGAAAAAATACTCTTGACAGCTGGATCATTTTTAGGAGAGACATTGGAAAACTGATGTGGAACCAGAGGAAGGTGTCTAGTTTTTGAGGGGTTATCAAATTGTGTCAAAGAAGGAGGAATGATGAAAAACATCAAACAAAAGAATTGATCATGTTTAACTTGGAGGAGAGAAGAGCTAGAAGTGTTAATAGTGAAGAAACATAATAGCCATTTTCAAATTTGTAGGATTGACATGTAGAAAGATTAGTTTTCAGTTCAACTCAACAAAGACTTATCAAGCACCACTAGCAACTGCAGTATTATCTTGCTCATGGGGTGCATAGAAAAGCTATGCTAGATTCAACATATTCTTTGAGCACATATTTACTCAAAACCACAGCTCATGAACTCCCATTGATGTATTTACATTTTTTTTTAACTTAACAAGAGATCAAAGCATATATTTAATGGGGGAAAAACCCATTAAATTATAGACCATTCTCTCCCTTATTCTAGTGTGGTTTCTGCAACAAAGATATACATGTCATTAGTGCAAAGAATAGATATGGAAAGAAATTTTAGAATAATATTTAGTCCCATTCTTTTATAGTTGTGGCAAATGAATCCCAGAAAGAAGGACCTTTTTCAAGATCACACAAACTCACAGAGTGTCTTTCTTCAGCTTTTGATTTTACATATTGAAAAACAGGACAGAATATCAGCTGAGTTTTGGTTATTATGTCCACATCAGGACAAGGTGAGAAATAAATCTATATATGTATCAGTGGTTCAGGCTGTTTTCCTTATCTGTCTGAGGAAAAGGAAGAGTATTTACAGTCTTGAGTCTTGAGAACAAGGGGAAAGTCTGGTAAAGGGAAAGATAAATGGAAAACACTATTATTTGCTGAACTAAAGCATTTCCCTGCAGAAAGAGGAGAGTGTTGGTAACCTGAAAAGCAGGGGTTCTAGGGCTGATATTAAGAAAGTAGAGCTGAATTGTGTTAATTTATGCTCACTTTGTTGGACTATAGCATATGCTAATTTTTTGGTTACTGTTAGGATTACTAAGTGAGAACTCAGGTTGTCTGGACAGTGACAAGGTGAGAATTCAGGTTTTCTGGACAATTACAAGGTGAGAACTCAGGTTGACTTGATAGAGGGGGCAAGCTCATTGGCTGGGGTGGTTCTTCCCAGAAGCTGCCGGATCACTCTCTGGGAAGAGATCTGCTGTGTCTTCTACTCAAATCTCTCCAACAGATTCTTCTTCCTGTAACGAACCGTTGTCTCCAGGCAGTTGCTGTTAACTCTTGTCCAGAGAAGTGACTTCCCTTCCTGCAGAGAGCCCCGTCAAGCCTGATGCAATTCAGAGTCTTCTCCTTGAATCCTGGCTCTGAATCTCCTCCAGCTCTTATCCTTCTCCAGGCAGATTCACTTTCCAGGCCCACTGTTCTCTCTTTTATTCTCCCAGAGAATGGGCGTGGGATAATGCAAGGGCTTCTGGGAAGAACCACCTCAGCCAATGAGCCTGCTCCTTCCATCAAGGAAGGAAAAACAAAAACAAAAGAAAGGGGGAGTTCTGGGAAGAACCACCCCAGCCAATGAGCTTGCCCCCTCTATCAAGACAACCTGAGTTCTCACTTAGTAATCCTAACAGGTTACATCAAATAATTTCTTAGCATTGTATGTAATATGCTGTAACATGTAGTAGCAGCTTTTTTATTAAATTTTTTTATTTTATTTTATAATTATAACATTTTTTGACAGTACATATGCATGGGTAATTTTTTACAACATTATCCCTTGCACTTACTTCTATTCAGATTTTTTCCCTTCCTCCCCCAACCCGCTCCCCCAGATGGCAAGCAGTCTTATATATGTTAAATATATTACAGTATAATTTAGATACAATATATGTGTGTAGAACCGAATTTTTTGTTGCACAGGAAGAATTAGATTCAGAAGGTAAAAATAACAGTTTACATTCATTTCCCAGTGTTCCTTTTCTGGATGTAGCTGGTTCTGTCCATCATTAATCAATTGGAATTGGATTAGCTCTTCTCTATGTTGAAGAAATCCACTTCCATCAGCATACATCCTCGTACAGTATCATTGTTGAAGTGTATAATGATCTTCTGGTTCTGCTCGTTTCACTTAGCATCAGTTGATGTAAGTCTCTCCAAGCCTCTCTGTATTTCTCCTGTTGGTCATTTCTTATAGAACAATAATATTCCATAACATTCATATACCATAGTTTACCCAACCATTCTCCAATTGATGGACATCCATTCATCTTCCAGCTTCTAGCCACTATGAAAAGGGCTGCCACAAACATTTTGGCACATACAGGACCCTTTCCCTTTTCTAGTAGTTCCTTGGGGTATAAGCCCAGTAGTAGTATGGCTGGGTCAAAGGGTATGCACATTTTGATAACTTTTTGGGCATAATTCCAGATTGCTCTCCAGAATGGTTGGATTCTTTCACAACTCCACCAACAATGCATCAGTGTCCCAGTTTTCCCACAGCCCCTCCAACATTCATCGTTATTTGTACCTGTCATCTTAGCCAATCTGACAGGTGTGTAATGATACCTCAGAGTTGTCTTAATTTGCATTTCTCTGATCAATAGTGATTTGGAACACTCTTTCATATGAGTGGAAATAGTTTTAATTTCATCATCTGAAAATTGTCTGTTCATATCCTTTGACCATTTATCAATTGGAGAATGGCTTGATTTCTTATAAATTAAAGTCAATTCTCTGTATATTTTGGAGATGAGGCCTTTATCAGAACCTTTAACTGTAAAATTTTTTTCCCAATTTGTTACTTCCCTTCTAATCTTGTTTGCATTAGTTTTGTTTGTGCAGAAACTTTTTAATTTGGTGTAATCAAAATGTTCTATTTTGTGATCAATAATGGTCTCTAGTTCTCCCTTGGACACAAACTCCTTCCTCCTCCACAAGTCTGAGAGGTAAACCATCCCATGTTCCTCCAATTTATTTATGATTTCGTTCTTTATGCCTAAATCTTGGACCCATTTTGATCTAATCTTAGTATGTGGTGTTAAATGTGGGTCCATGCCTAGTTTCTGCCATACTAATTTCCAGTTTTCCCAGCAGTTTTTGTCAAATAATGAATTCTTATCCCAAAATTTGGGATCTTTGGGTTTGTCAAAGATTAGATTGCTATTTTTATTCACTATCTTGCCCTGTGAACCTAACCTATGCCACTGATCAACTAGTCTATTTCTTAGCCAATACCAAATGGTTTTGTTGACTGTTGCTTTATAATATAGCTTTAAATCAGGTACACTTAGACCACCTTCCTCTGACTTTTTTTTCATTAGTTCCCTTGCAATTCTCAACCTTTTATTATTCCATATGAATTTTGTTGTTATTTTTTCTAGGTCATTAAAATAGTTTCTTGGGAGTCTGATTGGTATAGCACTAAATAAATAGATTAGTTTGGGGAGTATTGTCATCTTTATTATATTCGCTCGGCCTATCCAAGAACATTGAATGTCTT
The DNA here is from genome assembly GCF_048593235.1 of Sminthopsis crassicaudata. Taxonomy (NCBI): domain Eukaryota; kingdom Metazoa; phylum Chordata; class Mammalia; order Dasyuromorphia; family Dasyuridae; genus Sminthopsis; species Sminthopsis crassicaudata. The sequence goes on from NC_133620.1 coordinate 167,886,279, forward strand.
TCCAATTATTTAAATCTGACTTTATTTTTGTGGCAAGTGTTTTGTAATTTTGCTCATATAATTCCTGACTCTCCTTTGGTAGATATATTCCCAAATATTTGATACTATCCACTGTTATTTTGAATGGAATTTCTCTTTGTATCTCTTGCTGTTGGATTGTGTTGGTAATGTATAAAAATCCTGAGGATTTATGTGGATTTATTTTGTATCCCGCGACTTTGCTAAAATTCTGAATTATTTCTAATAGCTTTTTAGCAGAGTCTTTGGGGTTCTCTAAGTATACCATCATGTCATCTGCGAAAAGTGACAATTTGATTTCTTCATTTCCTACTCTAATTCCTTGGATCTCTTTCTCGGCTCTTATTGCCAAGGCTAGAGCTTCTAGTACTATATTGAATAGTTATGGTGATAGTGGGCAACCTTGTTTCACTCCTGATCTTACAGGGAAAGGTTCTAGTTTATCACCATTACATATGATGTTTACTGAAGGTTTTAAATATATGCTCCTTATTATTTTAAGGAATAGTCCATTTATTCCTATACTCTCAAGCGTTTTTAGTAGGAATGGATGTTGGATTTTATCAAATGCCTTTTCTGCATCTATTGAGATGATCATATGGTTTTTATTAATTTGATTATTAATATGGTCAATTATACTAATAGTTTTCCTAATATTAAACCAGCCCTGCATTCCTGGTATAAATCCCACTTGGTCATAGTGTATTATCCTGGGGATGATTTTCTGAAGTCTATTTGCTAATATCTTATTTAAGATTTTAGCATCAATATTCATTAAGGAAATTGGTCTATAGTTTTCTTTCTCAGTTTTCGATCTACCTGGTTTAGGTATCATTACCATGTCTGTGTCATAGAAGGAATTTGGTAGGACTCCTTCAATCCCTATTTTTTCAAATAGTTTACATAGCATTGGAGTTAATTGTTCTTTAAATGTTTGGTAGAATTCACCTGTAAATCCATCTGGTCCTGGGGACTTTTTCTTAGGAAGTTGGTTAATAGCTTGGTCTATTTCTTTTTCTGAGATGGGACTATTTAAACTACTTACTTCTTCCTCTGTTAATCTGGGCAAGCTATATTTTTGAAGGTATTCTTCCATTTCATTTAAGTTATCAAATTTATTGGCATAAAGTTGAGCAAAGTAGCTCCTAACTATTGTTCTAATTTCCTCTTCATTAGTGGTGAGTTCACCCTTTTCATTTTCAAGACTATCAATTTGCTTTTTCTCTTTCCTTTTTAAAATCAGGTTTACTAAGGGTTTGTCTATTTTGTTGGTTTTTTCATAAAACCAACTCTTAGTTTTATTAATTAATTCAATAGTTTTTTTACTTTCAATTTTATTAATTTCACCTTTTATTTTTTGAATTTCAAGTTTTGTGTTTGTCTGGGGGTTTTTAATTTGTTCCTTTTCTAGCAATTTTAGTTGTAAACCCAATTCGTTGGCCCTCTCTTTCTCTATTTTATGCAAGTAGGCCTGTAGAGATATAAAACTTCCCCTAATTACTGCTTTGGCTGTATCCCACACATTTTGGTATGATGTCTCATTATTGTCATTTTCTTGGGTGAAGTTATTAATTATGTCTATGATTTGCTGTTTTACCCAATCATTCTTTAGTATAAGATTATTTAGTTTCCAATTATTTTTTGGTCTATTTTCCCCTGGCTTTTTATTAAATGTTATTTTGATTGCATTATGGTCTGAAAAGGATGCATTTACTATTTCTTCCTTACTGCATTTGATTTTGAGGTTTTTATGCCCTAGTATATGATCAATTTTTGTATAGGTTCCATGAACTGCTGAGAAGAAAGTATATTCCTTTCTGTCTCCATTTAGCTTTCGCCAAAGATCTATCATATCAAACTTTTCTAGTATTCTATTTACCTCTTTGACTTCTTTCTTATTTATTTTGTGGTTTGATTTATCTAATTCTGAGAGTGCAAGGTTGAGATCTCCCACTATTATAGTTTTGCTATCTATTTCCTCTTGCAGCTCTCTTAATTTCTCTTTTAAGAATTTAGATGCTGCACCACTTGGTGCATACATGTTTAATATTGATACTGCTTCACTATTGATGCTTCCCTTTAGCAGAATATAATGCCCTTCCTTATCTCTTTTAATTAGATCAATTTTTGTTTTTGCTTGATCTGAGATGAGGATGGCTACTCCTGCTTTTTTGGTTTTGCCTGAAGCATAATAGATTCTGCTCCACCCTTTTACTTTTAGTTTGAATGTCTCATCCTGTTTCAGGTGTGTTTCCTGTAAACAACATATAGTAGGATTCTGACTTTTAATCCAGTCTGCTAACTGCTTCCTCTTTATGAGGCAGTTTGCCCCATTCACATTTATGGTTAGAAGGACTAATTCTATATTGCTTGCCATCCTATTAACCCCTGCTTATGCTTTTCCCCTTTCCTTCCCTTTTACCCTCCTATCCAGTATTAAACTGGTAAACACCACTTGCTTTTCACAGCCCTCCCTTTTTAGGATCCCTCCCCCACCTTAAAGATCCTCCCCTTATTTTACCCCTTTTCCTCGAAATTACTGTATTCCCTTCCCCTTAGCTTACTCCTTCCCTTTCACTTTTCAATGAAGTGGAAGAAGTTTCACCATAAATCGAATATGTCTATTGATACACGCTATGTTCATCTCCCTCCTTTCTTTCTCTCAGATATAATAGGTTACCTTTGCCTCTTCATGAGATGTAGTACCACCACTTTATACTTTTTTATGATATAATCTCCTTTCCACCTCTAGTTTCTAAGACAAATTGTACATATGTTCTTTACATATTTTTTTGACAGAAGTATAGTTCTCAAGATTTCTTTTTACCTTTTTTAGAAGTCTCTTGAGTTCTGTATTTGAAGATCAAACCTTTTATGTAGGTCTGGTTTTTTCATCAAAAATAGATGGAATTCATTTATTTCGTTAAATGTCCATCTTCTTCCCTGGAAAACGATGCTCATTCTTGCTGGGTAAGTTATTCTTGGCTGCATACCAAGTTCCTTAGCCTTTCGGAATATCATGTTCCAGGCCCTGCGTTCTTTTAATGTGGACGCTGCTAGATCCTGTGTTATCCTTATTTTGGATCCTCTATATCTGAATTGTTTTTTTCTAGCAGCTTCCAATATCTTTTCCTTTTTCTGATGGTTCTTGAACTTGGCCACTATATTTCTTGGCGTTTTGATTTTAGGGTCCCTTTCAGTAGGTGATCGATGAATTTTTTCAATGTCTATTTTACCCTCTGTTTCCAAAACGTCTGGGCAGTTCTCTTTGATAATTTCCTCGAAAATGGTGTCCAAGCTCTTTTTTTCCTCCCATTTTTCAGGGAGTCCGATTATTCTCAAATTGTCTCTCCTGGATCTGTTTCCCAGGTCTGTTGTCTTTCTGGTAAGGTACTTGACAGTCTTTTCAATTGTTTCATTTCTCTGGTTTTGCTTGACTCCCTCTTGGTTTCTCCTTGAGTCATTCATTTCTACTTGTTCCAGTCTAATTTTCAATGATGTATTTTCTTCACTCACTTTTTTTATATCTCTTTGTAATTGTCCAATTGAGTTTTTATCTTCTATGGAATTTTTTTCCATTTTATCCATTTTATTTTTTAGAGAGCTGATTTCTTTTTCCAGCTCTCTAATCCTGTTTTCCTTGGAGTTGTTTATCTTTTCCAGCTCACTAATCCTGTTTTCCTTGGAGTTGTTTACCTTTTCCAGCTCACTAATCTTGTTTCTCAATGATTTGATTTCTTTATCCATTCTGTCTTTGAATGCATGGGATGACTTCTCCAGTCTCTCTTACCAAGCTTCCCTTTCCTTTTCCCATTTCTCTTCCAGCTCTCTTGTGAGAGCCTTTTTGATTTCCTCTATGAGGTTCTTTTGTATTGAGGAGCAGCTTATATCCCTCCCAGGGGATACATCTGGGGACAGTCTGTTCCTAGTCTCCTCAGCATTTGAAGTCTGCTCCCTCTCCACACAGAAGCTGTCAATGGTTAGAGCCCTTTTGAATTTTTTGTTCATTTTGTCAGAGTAGGAATCAAAGAAAACAAACTGACAAGAGAAATAATTGGTCTGTTTTGCGGGGGATAGGGCTGGATGGTATTAATGGGCTTCCTCTACAGACTGGGGGTAGGGCAGCAGAGAGCCACTAACAGAACAGCAATGACTGTACTGAGTCTGCGCTCTGAGGCTCTGAGAACGCACCGAGTCAGTCCAGGTGGGGGTTGGGGGTGGCCGGGCTCTGAGAGATGCTGGCTTTCTGGGGTTTTAATCTTCACCTCCAGTGTTTACACCCTCTCCACCGCTCCTGGCTTGCTGCCAAGACGGAGCATCCACACTGGGGCAAAAGCCCTTTCACAGAAACGGCAGAGATCACACCCTTCCCCCTCCGGTCTGAGCTGTGTGAGCTGCCTGTCTTGCTCTGGCTGTCTGCCCTCAGTCTGTGCCCAGTCTGATTGACCCTCCCCCGAGCAAACACAGACCTTTTCTGGTGACTTTCAAGGATGTCTTCTCTTGGTGATAATTTGTGGATTTCTTTCTGGGTCAAGCATTAAGTCAGAGGCTTGTCATGAAGTAAGTTCTGAGAGAAAATGAGGAGCTCAAGCAGCTGTCTGCCTCCACGCCGCCATCTTGGCCGGAAGTCGTAGTAGCAGCTTTGAACTGATTTTATATATGCTTATTTCCTTGGTAGTGCTGCCTCAATACTGTCTTACATTACTAGTTATGATCATCTTAAATTCTTTCATTCTGCTACCTGAGATATTTTTTATGCCTTTGAGTACTTTCTCATTGATTACATAAATGCTTTCAGCTAAGAAGGAGGAAATCCTTCAGAACATTATATCAAAATGCTTTCCCCAATTCACCACCGTAATTTGGGAATGGCAATCAGCCAATTCACTCTAAAGTAAAGAGCTCTATCTTAAGTAACCTTGTGGAAACTTATCATTACTATTAGCAATACAAGTTTATTCAAAATATCCTGTAGGTAATCCACTACAGTGTACTGTCATGTCTATCACGTTATTTGAATCCAGTTGAACTTCTGAAAAAAAAACAAACAAAACTTTCTATCATATATTGAAACAGGGATTAGAGAATAGAAGTCCTGGGTCCTGGGTTTTACTTTTGGCTTGGCTACTTTTGTCTACTCGAACAGTGAGAAAGTTGTTGAAACTCACCAATTAGAAATTGTCCTCAGTTCCTTAATTTCACTAGCTAAAATCTCTATGCCTTCGGCTGTTTTCCTAAAAATGCTTCAGTTGAAAAACAAAAATCACTCCAAAAGTTCCTTCAGAAAACCTTTTTTTCCCAACCCATAAACTTTTTGTACTCAATTGATTAATCTATGAATAATCTATATCAAATCAATAGTATTCATCAAGGGATTCTCAAGCTAAAGAAAATATAATGATTATTTAAAAAGTTTGACATAATTATTGTTCCTTAGCTTGATATGTGTGATTTATTTATGTGTATCATTGATCTGTTTATATATTGGCTGAAAAAGGGAGAACCGATAAGTTCTGGAGAACTAAATAGGAGAGTTGGAGGATATTTGTGGCTGGGATTTGTTGTGCTAATGAAAGATAACAGATACTAAATGGGATCTTAAGAAGAAAATGTTGGATATTTACTCTTTTACTCTCACATTGATTGGGGTTCATAATTCCATGGATTATAGTGTATAATGAGTACCATCTTTTAATAGTGCATGGTTCACCTCTTCAAAAAAAAAAAAGGTCCTTCAAAAGAAAAGGAGGGTGAAAGGGAGGAAGGAAGGAAGGAAGGAAGGAAGGAAGGAAGGAAGGAAGGAAGGAAGGAAGGAAGGAAGGAAGGAAGGAAGGAAGGAAGGAAGGAAGGAAGGAAGGAAGGAAGGAAGGAAGGAAGGAAAGAAGGAAGGAAAGAAAAAAATTAGATTTCTGGCTCCTAGAACACCTCATTTTCCAGATGAGGAAACTGAGGCAAAAAAAAGTTACTTGTCGAGGGTCACACAGCTAGTAATTGTCTGAGGCCAGATTTGAACTCAAGAAGATGTCTTCCTGATTTCAGGCCTGGTACTCTACTTACTAAGCCATCTTATTGCCCTCAATAACTATTAATGTAACTGTAAAGTTGCTGTCAATTTTAAATATCATATAACAACAGAATCATTTATCAATATGAAAACAAAGAATAGCTAAAATATATGAGAAAACCAGTTATCTCTGTTTATAATGTATAGTAAAAATTCAGATGTCAGGAAAGACTTTTCAGTGTGAAAGGATTTTTTTAAAAAAATATTTTGAAAGAATAGAAAAACTTTTAAAAAGTATGTCAAGAATTTGTGTCATCCAGTATAAATGAATATCCTGAGTCTCAGAGAAAGAAAGATTTCTGTATGTGCCATAGCTATTATGTG